>NC_016091.4:11136213-11281594 GCF_000004515.6 Glycine max
GAAATATAGAATACACTCTTGATGTCTTAATCTATCACACCTTATATAGTGTGCTATATGATAAATCCGTTGGCTATCAAAAAAGGAAGTTGTAATGTAATTATTTTTTCCCTTAAAACCAAAATATGGTGTTATGGATGGCTAATAAATCCATAAAACCATTTGACTCAAAATGTTGTCAAGTTACAAGATAAATAAATGCCAAAGATTTTTTTTTAAGAAAGCGAATTTAACTTTTAAGGTGTCAATCTTTTGAATGTTAACATTCAATCAAATGAAAGGTTTTTGTGAAATTTAAATGAAAAGAATAAAAAGAAATCGATTCCATTATCTTTTTTCAGAGATGGAGAAGTCAAATCTCTATTAGTAATTGTCATTATCAAATTGATGGGAGTAAAATTTTAAAATGAAGTAAAGTTGAAAATAGATTATTTTGAATTAAAATTGTGTTCCAGATTTCAAAAATTATAAATCAATCAGTTTGACAGAAATTAAGGTTGACTGAATTGATTTAATGAATATAATTATAAATGATTTAATTTTAATTTAAAAATTAATTAAAATATTTTTGCTCCATATATATTAATAATGAGACATAAATGTATTAATTTAAATTTGATTTGTCGTCCAAACCTTGGAAAATTACCTGGTTTATTCAAAAATAAAAATTTAATGTCACTTTTTTCCATTATATTTTATTATAATCTTTTATGTTTTTAAATGTATCTATTTATTACTCTTTTCAATATTTAGTTAGAAATATTAATGTTTTATTAAATTTTAAAAAAAAAATTAAAATAAAAATCAAAATGATATAGTTCGAAAACACAAAAGATCAAAATAAAAATTTTAAAACGTAATGTATGAAAATGAAACAATTGTGAAACATAATAAACTAAAAGTGATATTAAATTTTTTAAAATAATTAACTTTAGATAGTGGTAGCTCAAAATTGTCACTATATTTTGTTTATTAAAAATAAATAATAACTAGAAAAAATTATCATTTTCAACCTCTTCCATATCTGCAAAGGTAAAAAAAATATAATACTACACAAATTAAATGACGTCAACACATAATCTCACTAGAACCACTAAAAATTCTTATATTCCTCATCGAAAAACAAAACCTTTCATACAACTATACTATTGGAAATAAAAGTAAGGAAAATTAAAGCAATAAATCAACAATTGTTTTCGATAAAAGACAAAATCATGATCCTAAATCACCAATTAACCCAGATCCGAACTAGAAAGTCATAATGTGACTCTTTATTAGGATTGCGAGTAAGACTTCAAAATTAAACTTTTAAATAAAGCAAAAATAATTGTGAAATATAATTGATAAAAAATGACATTAAATTATTTTAGAATTTAAAAGTTAATAAAATTGGAAAAAAAAACTAAAGTGATATATTTTTAAAATATAAAAGACATATAAAACTTTTAAAAGTTAATATATTAAAATAAAATAATTACAAATATAATGAACCAAAACTTACGTTAAGCCAAAATAAATCTGTAACTTTAGCGGACTAATATGATACTGTATACGACTGTATGGAAAAGAGGGAAAGCTTAGTCAAAGGATTGGTTTCTTTCCACTCCGTCCCTGGCGCTGAAAGGTATAGAACCAGACAACACATCACTTCAATGCTCTCAGACCACAGAATGCAGAAATGTTAATGATGGCATCAGAATATTCATTAATGAAAAAGCTTTCCTCGAAATTCATTTCAACATGTCAAATCCATGCACGTGAAACAAACTTCACAACAGAAATCTTCCAACTTAGCCTGCGTTTTCAAGGATGCTGATAAAATTAATTTTAAATAAATTTGATTTTATAAAATTAGTTTTAGTTAAAATTAATTTTAAAATAATATGATTTATATTTAAATATTTTATCATAAAATTAAATTAAAAAAATTAATATATATTTTATGTTTAACAAAGAAATTATTTAAAATTATTTTAATTCACTATCAATTTTAATTTTTTTTCTAATATAAAATAAAATATATAAAAATATATTTAAAATTAATTTTTTAAGTCAGATTAAACACGCAGGAACTTCTATCCACCGTGCTGTAACCTAATAATACACGATGATTTATTTAATAATTTTTATGAAATGATAAATTGTATTATTAAAACAATTAAACTATTTTATAGAAAGTCAATTTAGAGACAACAACGTCAAAGACTCGGCAGAAAAATAAAAGCTGTCTTGTAAAGAACTTAAATTCGTTTTATTTTTTGTCTCCAATTAAAAGCTCATCTTTGATAAGATGCCAAATTAGGTACAGAAAAACCCAAGTTTTCTCATATATATTTCCTACTTAAAATTAAATATCATTTAAGTTTAGCCACTATGGGATACTGTGTAAAATTTGTGATTATTTATTGAGTGAAAATTAATATTTTGGTTGATGAGTTTTGGGCAATAGAATGTTTAAGACCATTTAATTGATTCAATTTGAAAAGTTTTGGGTAGCAAATGAGAATACAAAGACTCGATTACCTTTTTTTCTATAAAAGGAAATAATATTATTAAACTCCTATCAGATGGGAGAAGGTACAACTCCTAGCATCAGTTGAGACAAGCATGCTAGTAGAGGGAAAACAAAATTAACAATAGTCATAGAAGAATCATATTCATGATCCAAATTTACCATATAATCAGCACAACTATTTGCTTCTCTATGGACATGAGTAATGATTGTTCTCCATTCTATATTCCGCAGCATAAAAGACTCCATTTCTTTGAAAAATAGAAAATAAAAATGATAATATATGAAATTTAATTTAAGAAAAGAAATTAAAACTTTTTCTTAAAAAAAAAAGGTCCAAAGTCGAAAACAGAACAAAAAATATCCTGTGTTTTTAATTTCTTGAAAGGGTTTCAAAATGTTTGAGATTTTACACAATATTTGCACCATGAAGGAGTTCCTCCATCAACATAATGGTGTCCAAGCACCCTTCATAACCCTCACAACCTCAACAAGTCCCCGAATATCGCCCTTTTTACCCTCTTCCGCAGCAGCAACATCCATGCAACCACCATGGCAACATGGCTGACCATGAAATTCTTGGAAGTGCTGTTTCAAGTTATCAATAAAGATTTCTGAAAATATATAGACTTAAAAATATCACATCCATGTTTGCTACAAGTTTTATAAGAATATTTCCAAAAATATATGAAATATACATGTTTTTTACTTCTTATTTTCATGCTAATATAGGTGGTGAGTATAAGCATTTTTCCACGGAAATGGAAGTTATTCTCTACCATAACTATCCATAACCCACTCCTTACTTCTTTCTTCACATTTCTTAGTTCACTTAAGGTGTTTTTGATACACATCAAAATACAGGATAAAAGACAATAACTAATATAAAATTTATTAAAATACGTAATATTAATTATTTTAATATAAATTATATCAAATTTAACATGTTTATCAAAATAAAAACAGAAAGACTAGAATAAAAAAAATCAGTATTACCTTTATAAAACAATTACATTGTGTAGTTATTATTATTTTTTATTATTAAAGAAATAGAAATAAGATATATGTATCTTTTTTATTGGAATATCCTGTCTATTATTATAGTTTTTACGAATCAAACAAGCTTATATTTTTAAATTTTTTAATTAAAAAAATATTATTTTATTTTCTAAAATTCCTAATTAATCAAATTCATGAGAATAGTATTTTAAGACATAACATTCTTAGGAATATAATTTCCAGGCACACAAGATGGACACATTTGAGTTTTGGAGGTTTGTCATTGAGAAAGAATTAGAAAGGTTAAGGCCTCAGATGTTAATGGCATTGACGAAGTTCTGAGTTTATGATTTGATGTTGGGTGATGGGTTGGGTTTTGGTGTTTAAATTAGGGGTGAGCACGGATCAAAACCGACCACTAGGAAATATGACCTGTCATCATCCGTTTGAGTCTTCGGATCGGATTGGGTTCGGGTTAAATCTTCTTTGGGCGAGGTGGGTGGGGTTGTTTCGGATCTAGCATTCAACATCATCTTCATCGTCGACGACCACACGAGTTATTGCAGCCATTGTTGGGTTGAAGGTTTCAGAGGAGAAGAAAGGTTCGTACTGTGTAGGAGGGTGGGTATTGCTTTGTGGGAAGAGTAATATTGTATTGCTAATTTGAAATGGCAGTTTGCATTGTTGGAGCTTTGGCGGGAGGGGGGACATGGCCAAATGAGCCACAAGTAATTACAAGAAAGGGAAGGGGCACATGCATGCATGAAGGCATCAAGTTAAACAATGGAGGGGAAGCAAGAAAAGAAGTTGAAAGATTGAGATCGTGGAAAGAACATTGCCAACTGAACGGTGGAGAAGGAGAAAGAGTAATACTCAACTTGGTAAAATGTGATTACAACTCTGTGGCACATGGCTCAATATGCTCCGAAAATTAAAATAAAATACAAAAACAACAACACATGTTTAATAAATCTTGGAATTTTCAAATTTTTTAGAAAATTAAAAATAGAAAGAAAAATTCCAAGCTGAATGCGTCCTAAGAGATTTAGATAGAAGAAAACAAACAAAGAAGCAAATTTTGCTTTATTTTAAATGAGACTTTTGGTTGGAAAAAATTAAGGAAGTAAAATCACTCATAATTTAAATAAAAAGAGTAAAACTAAACTTTAAAAACATGAACTTTATTTTCTCCGTCGAATTGAATTAGGTGCATGACATAAGATGATCGAATGCTATCCTACCTGAATATTAGCTAGCAACTATACAAGGACGACAAAGACAAATGCTAAGAAGGCTTTAACTTTAAAAATGCTTTGAGTTTTAATTTTACATTTTCTTTTACGATATAAAGATTTGTAAACACCACAAACCTATTTAAAACCTAAAAAAAAAAAAAAGATTAAAATGTGCAATATATATAAGATCAATATTCTTTATAGTTATATATAGAAATTAATAATAATGCACTGATGATTATATAAGAAATTGTCATTCAATTATAATGATATATTACTGTTGTTAAAATTATTAATATAATTTTACAAAATTTAATAAATTTACATTCATAATGATTTATAATTAGGTAACATTCTATTTTTAGTGTATGATCTTTCTTCTGTTTCTCTTGTATTAGTATATAAAGAATCGTGCAATTGTATCCAACCAATGCAGGCAATTTTAAATAGACTTATGTATTGCACCATCATGTAATTTTTTCTTTGGAGGTACTCCTAATCCTAGTAGATGTGAAATAATAGGAAAACTATTAAAAAATATTACTAATAAATTATTTAGAGTGGAAGAATGTTCTTGTATGTTACTCCTCTTTTAAAATTGACGAAAGAAGTCCGGTTGCTCTCTCTACTAGAAAAACCGTTCGATCTCTAACACCAATACAGATCCTACTTTCTAAGATGCATCTACCTAGAAAATCATCAAAAAGTTCAAATCCAAAAAACAATGCAGGATTGGTCATTCCCATGTACCCATTCCCTTGTCTCTCTCCCCCACCTTTCATCCTCTTTCTTCGAGTTGTCTCTCCATCCTTTTACACCCATTTGGCCTCCAATTGAGAAGAACTAAGCTGCAGAAGTTAACAAATAAAGATTTTAGAAAGGGATGATTATTTAAAATAACATTGCTGAACATTTGGATATTTTAACACACAAACCATTTGAACCTAAAAACATACAAAAAATCCACACTCGTTCATGTCCGGTCGTCTAACACAGCAAAAAGAAACTGTTTTTACATGTCTACTTTCTCTTTCTCACTCTCCGTGTAAAAGAGAAGAGATACCAACCAACCCTTCCTTGATTAGGTGCAGCAAAACCATCACATCAAATCCAAAACAAGGAAAATTGAATGAGGAAAAGCAGTATGAGAACACAAACCAAAGATTGTATTTTTTTAATCCCAATGAAACAACTTGGACTAATTCCGATTTGAATTCTAGTCTAATCTTGGTCAAGCCATAATTTTACTTCCCAAATATATTCTCTATTCACACAACCTATTTCCCTCATTACAACATAAACAAGAAGCAGAGGAGGAAAACAATCCGATTTTGTTAAATTACAAAATAATTTGAAGTTCCTAATACTCCAGTTTTGTTACATTTAGTTTTTTTATTCACGGTAAGCAGTGCAACAAAAATTAATGTTAACTAGTCACAACACAATGGACCTTTAAAAAATCCTTAAAGTCACTGTTCCAAAGACTAGTATTAAAAACCAAGAATTGACCAGTAATGCAACAAGGATGAAATGAAATAACTTAAAAAAAAATTGTTAATTGTATTAGGGAGAGAGCGATGTTCTTACCCGGATCAGTTTGGTGCCTGGGTTGCATAGGGGAACGCGTAAGGTGTGAGTGATGCGGAAGTGCAAGAGAGTGCATCGGCGGGTGAGAAAACGCGTGATCAACTGCGGGGGAAGGCGAGAATAAGGCGAGGTGGTGGTTCAATACACCGTGGGAAGCCGAAGCACCGCCATCGTCGTGGAAGCCGAAAAGATCCTGCTGATTGGTGGGTGCGGTTTTGAAAGGGAAAAGCGAGAAAGTGCGGGGTGACTGTGGTGGCAGCAGAGGGGGAGGAGGCGGAGGAGGAAGCATGGCCTGGGGTCCGACGTAGGAAGCGAGTTCCTTTTTGGCGCGGTGGAGTTCGCTCTGCAGCTGTTTGAGTCTGTGCTGGAGGATGGAGATCAGACCCACGCAGCCATACACCGGGTCCCGCAAACGCGCTTCTGCCTCGTATGCTAAGGACTTAATCGCGTCTTCGCGCTGCGCCGCGTTAAGCTCGTTGAGTAGCTTGGCCACGTTGCTCGCCCCGAACACCTTGTGCACGTACGCGAACCGCTGCGGATTGTCCGGCGGAAAATACGGCGCGAAAACACACTCCTGCGTGCACTTCCGACGCTGAATCTTGCACGCCGCACACGGCGAATTCGACGACGACATTATTACTTTCTGTAATTAACAATTTATTACTTTCCACTCTTCACTATTCTTCAGTAAAACGTGGACAAAAACAAAACACACCGCTTTAGAGAGAGAGATTCCGAAAGTTCCGTGGTTAGAGGAGATATGATGAGTTTGTTGTTGTTGTTGATGATGATGATGTTGGCTATGCCATTTTTCAAGGATTTTGTTTTGCTGCTGCTGCACCCACGATCCCGACTTACTCGCTAACAATGCCACGCACTTCACCTTTTATTAAATTAAAATTGATCAATTATTTCCAAATTAATATATTTTTCTCCTTTTCAAATTCTCTGTTTTGATTACTTTGTTCCTATACTTTTTGACTTTTGGTTGCGTCTTTCGTAAACCCAATTTGGAATTTTGATCCTCCTGTATCATTTAACGTCACTGTTTTTAGAAATAAAATGATTAATACCTGAATTTTAAGATATTGGCTGCGTGTCATAGAATTTGAAGTATATCACGACTGATTATAGGAGAATATTTCATTCAAATTATTTTAAAAACAATCATTTATTTCTATTAAATTTTTTGCAAAATAAAATAAAATTAATTCTAATACACATATGCACACACTATATTTAAAATTTTGTTTTATTTTATTTCACATGGAAAATTAGATATATATATATATATATATATATATATATATATATATATATATATATATATATATATACTACGATATTTCATCAAAAAACAAAACACATGCTACGATATATTCACACCTGGATTATATGTTAATCATTTTAAAGAGGAAGTTTATTTTGATAGAAAAATAAAAAGGATCCAATTTGAACAAAGGTTCAAAAAAATGGTTGGAATTAGTAAAACTATTTTGATAAAAAATGTAGCCGCAAGAATTAATCAATTTGTATGATTCTTTCATAGAAAGAAAAAATGGTATGTTGCTGTCATTTTTGAAAAGATTGAAGATTATGCCTAAACCCAATTCAAAGAAAAACTAAAAGATCATGAAACAAGTAAATACCATTTTCAAATTGTGTCATCAATTCTATTATAAAAAATTATAAAAAAATAAATTATAAAGAAAGGAAACACAGGCAAGAAAGAAGAGTAGAGACCACTCAATAAATGAAACAGTTACTGAAAGGCTTTGTTCTCTTTTTAGTTGTTTGATAATTATTCAATTTGAGTTATGGAGTTATAAATATGAGGAGTTTTTTCAGGAAAGGCTGATTCTTCTTTTCGATTACCATGTGTTAGATTTTTTTAATGGGCAACTTTCAAGTAGTTATTTTAAATAAGTACTTAAGAATTTATCATCCAAACATTAAATTAATTTATGTAAAAGTAACTTTTTAGATAAGAGCTTTTTGAATAAGTTATTTTTTTATAAGATATTTTATAATAGTACATCCAAACAGGTCCATAGTATGGCTGAGTAATTGAAATAATTGAAAATAATGGAAAATGTGAATGGAAATAAAAGCTTATTTTTGAAACGTATCTTCAATTGAATCACAAAAAGTATGTGTACAGATATCAAAATTTCGGCTCTTAAAAAAAGATAATGTAATTACAAAATTAACAGTAAAGATTATAATCAAAATCAAGTTCATGTAATTATGTATAATAGATTCTAAATTTAGTTAAAAATTAATTAATAATTTAATAAGAAAAGAATAAAAATACTTTAACTTCTAATCTTTAACCTGAAAAAGTTGCTTGATTATGTTTTGAGCTTTTTTAAAAAAAAAATAATCATTTCTAACTACTATTTTAGTATGTATATTGCATAGAATAAATATTAATTCTTATTCATTAAAATTTGTAATAAATACATATTTTAATATATTATACTTAAAATTCTTGATAAATAAATATTTTTTAATATATAAGTTATCTAATTTTTATTTACAACAACAAATTTAAATTGCCATAACAAACTATTAAAATTCAATTTATAAATCAAGATAAAAGATTATAGGTTTAAAGTGATAAGCGTTAAAAATATCAAGTATTTAAATAAAAATAAAAAAATGATAATGTCATATGATTGGAGATAATTTTTTGCTAGTTACAAGAGTAGTGTGTGAAATAAATGCATGTCTAAAAAAAAAAGTAAGAGTTAAAATGTTACTCTCTAAGTTGTGTATTTTATTACATAATATAGGAGAGTAAAATAATTTTTTTAAGAGACATATTTTAGAAATAAAAAAAAGAATTGGTTGGACTTTTAAATAGAATCACCTCAAGCATATATTCGGCAAAAAAAAATCTACTCAAGAATATGTTTTTAATTATTTATATTTTTAAAAACATATATCAAAGAGGACGTTTGTTTATTTTATGCTCCTTTCATTTAAAAAAGGAATACAAATTCATTTAGTTATTAAATGACACGTAATTATTTTAGAAAAAAGATAATTTGATTGAGTGTTTATCAAATTGATTTTAAATGAAATTTATTTTGATTAAAATTAAATGTGAAAGGATATAATTTATGTTTGAATGTTTTTATTTTAAAAACAAGTTATTAATAAAAAAAATTAATATATTTTTTATTTAACGCAAAATCTACTTAAACTTATTTTAACTCAATCAATTTTAGAATTAAAATCAATTTCTCCATGTGAAACCAAACTGTGAATATTTACCAAAATCATATTAACTGAAATTTAATGTGATTTGAGATCATATAACATGAAGCCCATTTTTTTTTTATTTGGATATTTCAACTTAATGAATACTATGTTACACTAAAAAATATATATATACACAAATTAAACTTGTGAAGTAAATTGATTTTGATTCAAACAAGGTTAATTATAGGTGTTTGCCGTGAGGTTTGGTTTTGGTTTTAGACAAAAAAAAAATCATCCTAACCAAACATAAATAAAAAAATTATTTAGTTTGATTTGATTTAAATATAATATCAAACTTAAACTATATCAAACAAATCCCTAGTGGTTTGGCTCGATTTGATTTCATGATTTTTTTTTTAATTTATTATCATAATTTAAATCTATTAACTAAACTTAAATAATTATTATATATGCTATATAATTTTAATTTTAAGAATGAGTTTTATTTTTATTAAGTTTTGTTTAACATGTTTTAATTAAAAATTATTATATTCACTTCTATTTAAAATTAGTATAAAATATGACAAATTCTTTTTGTAATATAATAATAATTTGTACCTCACTTGATATTTAACATTATTTTTTATAATATTAGTATATCATTTTTAACATATGAAAGTAAAATATATATATTAATTATAAAACAAATGAAATATAATAAATTATTTAAAACTTATTATTAGTTATCTCAATAAAAATTAACATAATTATAATATATGGCTTGTTTGGTTTTTTTATAACATAATTATAAAAAATATGTAATTTTTTGTGGTTTTTTTATTTAAGTGATTTTTGGTTTTTCTTTTTAATCGGTTTGAGGGCTTATAAATATTTTGGTTTGGTTTCAACGCCCCTAATCTGAATGTATAAAAAATGAATGTTATTACGGCTGTTGTTGATAAAATAACATAAAAATGAATGCAATCGAATTATGAAAAGCATTTATAATTATCACAAAAAAAACACATTTATAAATAAATTACACTTTGGTAAAGTATTTAAAAGAGAAAGATGCAGTTATTGGGGTTGAGGGCTGAGGGTGCATTGCATTGATGAAGATTGGTGTGTGGCAGGGGCACGTGCGTGCAGCGTGCGCGTACCACTGGCGCAACGCAATGATCCACTTTCCTTTCCAGCATTACGCACTGGACAGTTGTAAGGGGCATTGAAGTCATTGAATAATAAGAGGTGCTAGCTTTCTGGGTCAGACAACAGTAGTATTTCGTCCGAGTTCTTCTTCATCAGCTGCGGCACTGTCGTTTTGATTGACATACCGCTAATTACCATCCTTGTTGTAACTTTTGCCGTTTTACTCACTCTCATTTCGAAGTGACAAAACCTTAAGCTTCCCTCCTCAGCCGTCACCTCCTCGTCCTCAGTAGTCACTTTCACGGGTCAACAATGCATGCATCCACCATTCTTTTTTCTTTTTTTTTCAACTATGTTATTGCATGTGCTCTCTGCTGCTACAATTAATAAAAGAGCGCTAGCTACTCTCCGGTATGAGAGTCGTTCCCTTGAATTTATTGGCGTACGTTAGGGTTAGGGGATTATGATTTTGTCACTTGTGCTTTTGGTGGGGAAAATCGACAAAAGAAAAGTTGAGGAGGTGGTGGAGTGGTACGGGGTGAAGGAGAGGAAGGCAGGGGACAAAAAGGAAAGAAGGAGGGGATAGAGATGGTGAGGACCACGAGATGAGACAGTGTCAGTGATTCAGTATGTTGGTGAGCAATTGCGTGCACACGGATTCATGCCATTAATGTATTCCCACTGTCCCCTCTGCTACCTGCTTCTTGCTACATTTTTGAGTTGGCTTTCAATACGCATCTATCCACTCTCTCTCTCCACACATATATATATTAATTCATTCCCTAACCAATAAAATCATATTGGAAGGAAAATGCTTTGTCTTTTTAATGTAAATTTATCATCTTCCATAAAGATTAAACATGATTTCTGAGAAGAATAACTTTGTACCTTTAGTAGTAAAAAAAATACATTAAAATATGTTTTGGTACATTATAAAATGGGTTATATTTAGAAGTAAAAATACACCAAACCTAATTTTGTTAGACCTAAGTGTAATTCAATGAATAATTATTTATATTTGTCCATAAAAATTATTTATACTTGACAAGTAAAATCACTTATAATTCAAACTAAAAAAAAATAAAAGTATAATTAAACTTATTAAAATTATATCTCATTTATCTTTCATTTCTTATCAACAATTATTCTCAATCTAACAGGAGAAGACACTGAAGTTGATAATGATGAAGCAAAATTTGAATACGAGTTTTTTTGGGCTAATATATATACGAGTTTAAAAGGTAATTTTTATTTTCAGAAAACAAATATATCAGTTGAAAAAAATCACAAGGTGTTTTTTTGGTTGTCGTAGTCATAGTTATAACTGATAAGTATATATGGTTAGACAAAAAGGTGAAAATTATTAAGGAAGTCAAACTTTAATTCTTGAGTAATATGCGTAAATTATGATAAATGGTATGTCTTTAATTCTTTTGCAATAAAAAATATATCAACAATTAACATTGCATTTAAAACATACATATAAAATATAAAATATGATGTACAAACAACGATAGAATGCCCGCCCAAAATAGACTCTTTCTATTTATACCTCTGTTTTTCTATGTAAACCCGGTATCCCCCTCTCAATCACTCATTATACTTTTTTTTCCTTAAAGTATACCTATTTTGCTTTCCAGAAATGTATTTTCAGAATTATATATGTATATATGAAATTATGATTTACAGTTTTAGAGATATACTTTTGGAATATATATATATATATATATATATATATATATATATATATATATATATATATATATATATATATATATATTATTTTTAATAAAATATCATTTAAGAATTAAGATAGTTGACAGGAAATGAAAAAAAATCATAAATGCTTATCTTGTACTCATGCTTTTTAGTCTTATTTTCATCCTATCATTAGTGTTCTTCAAATCATATATAAAATATTGTATAATAATGATAAAAATGCAGTATTATATAATGATTATATGATGAAGATAATTTAAAATTAGGATTTAAAGAATAATAAAGATAAAATAATAATAAGATTTTAGATAGAATTTAAAGAACACTAGTGATAAAGATGAAAATAAAACTAACAAATATGGATATAAGATAAACATTTATCATCTTTTTTTTTATTTCTCATCAATCATCTTAATTCTTATGTAATATTTTATTGAAAAATACATACCTATTCCAGACGTATATCTTGATACATTTTTGGAATAGATATATGTAATTCTGGAAAGATATTTTCAGAAAGCAAAAGAGGAGTACTTAATTGAGAGGTGAAAACTTAGAAAGGGAATATGGGGTGTACTTAATGAAAAGGAGTGTAAATAGCGAGTGAAATAAGTGAAGGCATTTTCGAATCTCAATCCGCCCATATTCATAATGGCCTGTTAGGCCAGCTTACTCATTAAACAGATCCAACAACTTAGCGTAAGGCACCAACAATGTTATCTTTATAACAATGTTGGTATCATGATGTTTATCATCAGATAACTAATCACTATTATAAGATATGAATATCTTACTTCTTCTATAGAAGAATCTTACTTATTACTGATGATAATGTCAAAGAGATTATTCCCTCTGTTCATGTTTATAGTTGATCAGTTTATGTTTATTAAAAATTTAGTTAATTTAATTATTAGTATTAAATTTATTTATAATTATAATATTTTTTAAAAATTTATCTTTAATTTTATTGAGAACATATTCATCTTCTTCAATCTTTATAGGAGAGAGAAAGATATAATTCAGGATACTTTAATAAAAAAACAATTAATGCACAAATAATTGAAATAAAATCTTATAAAAAAAGAATATTTTTTTTTTAAAATTATATCTTATAAATAAAAATAAAAATAAAATAAAAATATGATGTGCTACTCAAACTTATTACCAGAGTGTGCCCATGTGCTAGAATGAGGTTCATAAGAAGATAATGTGCTACTCAAACTCTTTGGAGACTATTATTCATTTGGTTAAGGCCTAGGAAACTGGTTTCTCCCCATCATCACTATTTCAATGAGTTAATTGTGATTAAACATCACCTCACAAAATCAAAACATGAAGCTCTAAGCCGATTTCATCACGTGATGCTTAATCACAAGAACGAAAATCAATTAGAGTGCGTTTGAATAGATAATTTTAACGGAAAAAAGTAATTTATCAGAGAATTTGAATTTTTATAATTTAGAATTCATTGTTTGGATGCTTTTTATGAAGAATTTAAAATTTTGGAATTTTAAAACAGAATTTTAAACAACTAAAAATCTGAAATTTCAATTGAAATTCTTTTCTTACAGTATTATTCAAGAAACATCATCCGAGCTCTTAAAATATCGATCGAGTGTGAGCATAGAGAAACACATATAATTAGCACACTAATCATATTTTCTCTTTTTTTTTCATTCATTTTTTTCATCCTCATAATTTTAATTTTTTTATCCAAACACAAAATTTTGAAAATAAAAGAATTTCAATTGAAGTATTTGAAATTTTTAGAATTTTAAATTTCTTAGAATTTTAAATTTCTTCATCCAAACACACTCTTAATATTTTGATCACCCAATCATGTTTTGGGTGCAAACTCCAATGAGGATTTAGTAGTTAAGAAACCCCAATAGCTATGAATCACCTTTTGTTTAGTTAGGCACTTGTATTTACTCTCTGTTAAGTGTTTTTCTCTCTTCTTTTTATCTCCATGTAACAAAAAAAGATATAGTATATTTTTAATTTTTTTTTCTAGTTTTCCACTTTTAATCAATATATTTTTAATTTTTTTTATAAAAATACAAGTGAAAGCATGCATCATCAAGGTTATAAAATCCGAGAGTTTATGCAAACTCGTGAGAGTTCTATAGACTCGACTCGTGGATTTAACTCGTAGACTCGTAAGAATCTACTTCATATAAAAATAATAACAAGATATCTATAAATAAAATATTAATTAAACATTTCAACAATATAATACAGCAAAACAGTAAATCATAAAGTTTAGAATATTCAAATAATTAAGTCTAGTAATAATACATCACTTCTAGATAGTATTAAAGGTAAAAATTTTGTATTTGAGAATAACACACTAAATGAAGGTATGTTGAATGCTAAACAGACAAAAAATAATAAAAATAACTTACATTTTGGTCTAATTTTTTTAATTTGTTAACTCGTTGACTCAGTGATAAACTCGACAGTTTACCGAATTTACTTAGAGTTTATAGAATTTGTCCAGAATTTACTAAAAAAAGAATTTACTCAAGAATTAATTCGTAGAGGACAAATAAACTCGTAGAATTAACTCGAGAGTTTCATAAACATGTGCATCTTGTATATTCATTTTACTATATTAATCTTCTTTGTTCTCTAAGTCTCTTTGAAGTTCTAACCTTTTCATAAAGTGCAAAGTAGTTAAAGGGAAGGATATAATTATAGGAAGAATGCTACTCGTCAAAAGTCGGTCACAACTTTTTCTTTACTTTAGTTTTTTATGAACCTAAATTCCCTGTGCTGGAGGGATTTAATGTGTAGAATATAACTAACTGAGGCGATCTATTTTAAAATAAAATAATAATTCTAATTGCGATTTTATATATAAATTAGAGATCAAGTTTCAAATTTTAATTAAAAGATTTAAATGTTGAATCACTCCCGTTAACTTTTGGTACTATGAGTATAACTAAAAACTTCGAGAATGATTAAAGTAAAAAGCACTATTATTTTAAAAAAAAGTTAATTAAAACAATATCTTTTCCAAAAGAAAAAATTACAAATGAAATGATTTTTTTAACAAGTTATATACCTTTTAAGGGTGTTAAATTTACAATTAATAGATGTTATATATTATATTTTAATATTACATATAAACATGTTAGTAGACATGTTACATGTATCTAAAATATTTAAATATTAATATTTTATATGAATAATAATCATAATATATATATATATATATATATATATATATATTCAAAAAACTGTATATTTACACAGCTTTATAAATTTTAATTTATAAAATACATATTTTATTATGACCATGGACATTTGTTTTGTGATTTTTTATCCCATATCAAACCTTTTCATTAAACTAATATATATATATATATATATATATATATATATATATATATATATATATATATATATATATATAATCTTAATTGCTTTTGAAGGAAGTTTTTAAGAATTTAATTTTAAATCAGTTATTCATTTTCCTACTTATGTGATTTGATTTTTTTAATATATAATAAAAAAACTCTATTCATTTATGTTAAATTTTTATTTTTTTTTCTATTAGTTAAAAGTTTAATTACAAATTTAGTCTCTTGATTCATCTCAGATCATGAATTTGACTCCCCTTAATTTAGTTCACCAATTGGCTTCCCTATTTTTTTACAATTCCTTTATGTTAGTCCCAATCCCTGAGATTGAACGTTGTTAATTGGAGGTTCTGTAGCACCCTATTCACCATCCTCTACTGCATCTCCTCATCCACGCGAAGAAGCTGTAAAAATTCTTAAGGGGTTTTGTAGACTATCAATTATAGGAAACAACAGGATCTTGAAACCTATGATTCTCACAAATAATAGATAAACAGATAATGCGTACCTTTCTCCATAGGAAGGCTTGTACCTTTTTCCATAGGAAGACTTCTTTTCGGTGTACTTTGATTTTCTTGAAAGATGAGAGAAATAATATTTCACTTCCTTAGGCCTTTCTTTTCTGCCTCTCTCCGTTCGTGATGACTATAGTGAGAGAGAACACTTTTCTGGTCAGGAAGGGACCTTATTTCACGTTAGTGGGTATTAAGCTCCTTTTATAACCACTACTCCCCATCAAGTAGCAGTTAGCTCTAGAAATTTCTCCTATTAAGCCCAATTACAATTTAGCTCTCAATCGTTAATTATTTACTTATTAGTCCCTATATAAGTCACATGTCTTTCACATGAGACATTAATTCTAACATTCTCCCACTTGGCTCATGTCACACTAATAAACATTATGGACTAAATAAATAAATAGATTAATTAACATAATGCACATTAAAAAATTGACTAAATTATTCTATACATTGGGTACATCATAATTTCATGATTTATTTTATTGACACTCTTTGTTTCTAAACTTCTTCCTTCACGACAAAGTACTTCAATTCCATATACTTAGCACCCTTAGAGTACTTGTCGTTCAAAAAAAATACTGTTGTAGAGTTATCACAATACATTTTCAGTGGCTTAGCAATACTGTCGACAATTCCAAGCACTGAAATAAAGTTCCACAGCCAATTAGCCTGAATTGTAGCCTCAAAACATGCTACAAATTCAACTTTTAGATGCAACAACAACTGATGTATACAAATTGCTTCCATTTATTTTCGTTCCATATCATTTCTAGGACATTGTGCGAGACTAAATTTGTCTCCTTTCTAAATTAGAATAAGTGATGTTAAACATTTTTCCATCTTGAATCTCTCTAGTACTTTATTGATATATGCTTTCTGAGGTAAGCCTAACAATTCTTGTGATCTATGCGGAATATTTCTATCCCTATCACATAGCTTACTTCGCCCATATCTTTCACTTCAAAATTTCTAGAGAGAAATTTCTTAGTCTCATGAAGAAGACCAAGATCGTTAGCTGCAAGCAAGATATCATAATATACAGAATTAGAAAATAACCTTACTCCCACTGACCTTCAGATACATACACTGATAAACAGTATTTTCCTTAAATCTAAAGGAAACAATGGTATCATTAAACCTCAAATACCATTGGCGGGAAGCTTGCTTTAAGACTATATATTGATTTCTTTAGTTTGCACACTATGTGTTCCTTTCCCTCAACTGAGAACCCCATTGGTTGGTCCATACAAGCATTCTCCTCTAAATCTCCATTAAGAAAGGCGGTTTTCACATCCATTTGATGTAATTCCAAGTCATAATGGGCTACTAATGTCATGATAATCTTGAAAGAATCCTTTCGTGAGACCGGTAAAACGTCTCTTTATAATCAATGCCATCTTTTTGAGTAAATTCCTTAGCAACAAGTCTAGTCTTGTAACGTTCAAGGTTGCAATGAGAGTCACGTTTAGTCTTGAAGACCCACTTACAACCAACTCTCTTACAACCCTTTGGTAATTCTACAAGGTCTCAAACTCCGTTATGTTCCATGGAATCTATATCTTCTTTCATGGCATTTAACCACTTCTCAAAATTATCACAACTTATAGCTTGTGAAAACGAAACTGGATCATTATCATTAATGCTTAAGTTTGTTTCTGTTTCATGTAGGTATACCACATAATCATTCAAAATAGCTGGTCTCCTTTCTCTTTGAGACCTCCTTAATGCTACTTCTTGTGGTTCTTCCATAATAGGTTCATTATGTATAATGGGTTCATTATTGTGTTGCTCCTCTTCATTAATTTTGTAGCAATAACTGAAGGAGCAATCACCTTACTGTTAGAGGCATAAGCTAAAAGGACTTACACTCTAACTTCTTTAATTTCCACTTCTCGTGGAACTGTACTCCCACTGTTTTCACCATTTTCAATGAACCTTGCATTTCCAGTTTCGATAATTCTCATACTATGATTAGAACAATAAAACATATACCCCTTTGAATTTTCTAGATAACCAATGAAATATCTAGTGATTGTTCTTGCATCCAATTTTCTTTCTTGCAGATTATAAATCCTTATTTCTGCCTGGTAACCCCAAACATGCAAGTGCCTTATACTAGGTGTCCTATTTGTCCACAGTTCAAAGGTGTCTCTGGAACTGCCTTACTTGGAACCCTATTCAATAAATACATGACAGTTTTCAAGGCATATATCCACAAAGATATGGGTAAAGTCAAATTGATTAACATACTCCTAATCATATCCATTAAAGTTCTATTACGCCTTTCAGATACACCATTTTGTTGTGGTGTACTAGGCATTGTGTATTGCTCACAAATGTCACGTTTCTGAAGAAGCTTAGCAAATGGACCTGGGTGTTGCCCAGTTTTATCATATCTTCCGTAATACTCACCACCTCTATCATATCTAATAATTTTCACATTTATGTCTAATTTCCTTTTTACTTCATTCTAGTAGATTTCTAAGGCATCCATTGCCTGAGAAATCTTAGGCAGTAAGTAGACATAATCATAACGTGAATAATCATCAATAATGGTGATAAAGTATCCTTCTTTTCTGAAAGAACTAACATCAAAAGGTTCACAAATATCGGTATGCACGATTTCAAGAAGCTAAGTGTTTCTTGTAGCTCCTTTCTTTGTATGTTTTGCTTGTTTTCCCTTAATACAACCCACACAAATATTTAGATCTGTAAAATCTAGATAAGGAAGAATTTCATTCTTTATTAATCTTTCCATCCTTTCTCTAGAAATGTGACCTAAACGTTTATGCCACTAGAAAGCAGATCGTTCATTCACTAAACTACATTTAGTGCCAACATTATGATGCAGAGTTAAAACAATTTCAGCATACAAATTGTCTATTTTCAATTTATATAAACCATCACAAGAATATCAGTATCAATGAGATGATTATGCTTAAATAAATTGAAATATCCATTACCAAAATTAAAAGAGTATCCAGTAACATCAAGTTCAGATAATGAAACTAAATTCCTAGATAAACTAGGTACGTAAAGAGTTTCCAGTAAATCTAAATGATGTTCAGTGTCGAGTTTTAAATATTAAGTCTCGACTACTTACACTGGAGCTTTCACTTTATTCCCCATGAAGACAAACTTCTCATTTGAGCATACGGTTTGGATTGTAAGGAATCTCTGCATAGCGTTAGAAACATGAGTCATACATCTAGAATTAATCCATCATGTATAATGGGAAACTTCAGTTAAGTTAGATTCAAAACATACATGAGCATTAAGCTCACTTTTCTTTTCGAACCAAGACATGCACTTTAGGTAATCCTTTTGGAAATGTTCTGATTTCCTACAAAATTGACAATTATTTCTCTTTGATACCTTCCTCTGAATTTGCAAAGAGTATTAATTTTTAATTACCCTCTGCCTTTATCATGCTTCTTCATAAATTTCTTTTCAGCTCCTTGATTCCCTTGGTGGCTTATAACATAATGGACTGAGTGACTTCCTTGATTCTTAAGCCTCATTTCTTCCTGAACTAACATATTGTGCAATTCATGCATATTCCATTTATCTTTCATGGTATTATAGCTCATTTAGAATGGGCCAAACTCAGACAGTAATGAGTTAAGAATAAACTGAACAAGAAAGTTCTCATTCACAACAATTATATTCCCAAGGTTTTAAGTCTTGTTGCAATGTTTGTCATCTCAATGACATGTTCATACATAGTACGTGAACCATCAAATTGCATGGTGACCAATGTACTCATTAATGTCCTAGCAACAAACTTATCAGCTGTTTGAGAGTGCTCTCCCACTAATCACATAAACTTTTTAGCACTTTCGATTTTAGGGAGAGTTGTCTTAATACTATTTGCAAGTCATTCTCATTTACATTAGGCTGAGTCTATCTGATCTTTCCCAATCTTTATAGTGGGTTTCTCTTCATTGCTACTAGCATCAATAATAGTAACAAACTTCTTTTCCAACATAGCAAGATCATGATCCAAAACACTGAGGTGAAATTGGACTTGCTCATTTCTGTTAGAGAAGTTAAGCCCATTAAAATTGGCACATATGATACATAAGAATCCAATGAATTCAAAACATGTATTACATAATAAAATTCACATAAGTGTTTTGAGACATAAAATGCATGTCATACATATGATTCATTCAAATAACGGTCAATGTATATTGATGTTCTCCTTTGGGTGATACACCAACACACAACATACAAACATAATGATGCTAATAAAATTTTAACATTATTTGGTAATTAAATATGCACCAATTAGTAGTATCTATTTCCTTTGGGCATATAAATAAAACTAATGATACACACAAATTGCCTACAATATATTCATTAATTATAAGAACAACTAATCAACCTTTGGGCGATCCATAAATGCCTTATAACAATGAATTTCAATTACCCATAAACCAATAATCATATAATTTAGCATACATTATTCTATGAGTAATCAAAATAATCATTAATTTGGAATTAAATAACCTTACAAATTTGGCCACTTTGGTGACTAACAAATTCAACATACATTTAATTCCAACCAAATATAATTGAAATAATCATTAATTTGGAATTAAATAACCTTACAAATTTGACCACTTTGGTGACTAACAAATTTAGCATACATTTAATTCCAACCAAATATATATGGCCTGCACATACTTATTGCTATTAACAATTCATAGTCATTCTATTAATTTCTTTTCAGGCCATAAAATAATGTTTGCATTTATTTGTGTTTTTGCATTCAAACACGTTCAAGCAAATATGTAGCATATACATATATTTACTGCTACCAATAATTGCAAAACATTCACATTAATTTAATTAAAGAACATAAACTTTCAATCCTTTAATCACGTTTAATAATCATTTTTTGGAAAAAAATAAGCAAGTGGGATTGGAAATATAAAAAATAAGGTTGCAAATAGCAATTTCCAAAATTTCCTTCCTAACGTACATATTGCAGCAACTTTTCAAAATAAAACAATTCACGGACGGTGGAAATTTTTTTGCTTTTCTTTCCCTTTCTCCAAAACGTAATTTCCAAAATTCCTTCACCCCAACCATAAACGTAACATACATGCGGGGCTGCGCTTTTTCCATCACAAATAAAAAAAAACTCTGCAACTTTCATGGCTTTCTTTCTCCATTCAATATATGTTTAAGGAAAAGCCAACACCATTCATTATCATCAAATTAAATTGTACAAAAAATATAAATTTAAAATCTTCCTCCAAATTTAATTTATCCAATTCAAAGTATCAATTACGTACAAACATCATAGGTTTTTGTTCATTGAACACAATAAAAAATAATATAATTTTACGTATTCATTAACTTAATTGATACCATTTTCAATATAAGATTTCATACTTGCAGCGGAAAAAAAAATCCCTAGATTTCATAATTAGGATTGATGCATAACTGGGATAAATTAAATCATTTTTGGATAATCATAAATTTCATAACACATAGCTCTGATACCACATGTAAAAATTCTTAAGGGGTTTCCTAGACTATCAATTATAGGAAACAACAGGATCTTGAAACCTATAATTCTCACAAACAATAGATAAATAGATAATACGTACCTTTCTCCATAGGAAGGCTTGTACCTTTTTCCATAGGAAGACTTCTTTCCGGTGTACTTTGATTTCCTTGAAAGAGGAGAGAAATAAGATTTCACTTCCTTAGACCTTTCTTTTCTACCTCTCTCCGTTCGTGATAACTATAGTGAGAGAGAACACTTTTCTGGTCAAGAAGGGACCTTATTTCACGTTAGTGGGTATTAAGCCCCTTTTATAACCACTACTCCCATCAAGTAGCAGTTAGTTCTAGAAATTTCTCCTATTAATCCCAATTACAATTTAGTCCTCAATCGTTAATTATTTACTTATTAGTCCCTACATAAGTCACATGTCATTCACATGAGACATTAATTCTAATAGAAGCCTCATTGTTCCTTTTCTTACAGCACCCTCTTCCTCGCTGGGTTCCTTGCAGCACCCGTCTCCCCAACCTAGAACCCAGTCACTGGATTTGGACTGTGAGAGCTGCCAGAAAATGAAGTAGTTCCAACTGAAATTGGAGATGTTGGGACATTCCACCATATCAGAGAGCTTGTCTGCAGCCCCTCCTCACTCCCAACTGCCATTAAAAAACTCTCATTCGACAACCAGTTTGCCATTAGAAACTCCAAAGCTCAACCACCCCCAAGCATGGCCTTATCCTCATTGTCCCACACCACACACCCGCGTCAACCTTCATCTCCTAAGCAAACAACAAGTATCTCTATCTGTTTATTTTTTTTTCCAGCACCAAGCAACTCCTACTATTAATAACTGAAATGCAATTTCTCCGCTTCCATCTCATGGAGTCAGACCTAGCGAAATTGTAACATAACAAGAAGTGAGATTGAATAAGAGGCTAGCTGGGAACTGAGAGTGGAAGGAAACAAAAGGTAACGTCAAATAAAAATACGAACGGTCAATGTAAGCAATTAATGGTCTAATGTTTAATTTTGGAGTTCAAGATTAAAATAACGGTATCGCAAAAAAATGAAAGACTCAATTAGTGAATTAAATTACAGGAGACCAAATTCGTGAGCTGAAGTAATAGGAAGACTAAATTTGAAATTAAGACTTAATTAAATAAGTTTATTTTGAGCAAATTACTTATTTTTATTATCAATTATTATATTTTGTATAACTCAAAGATGGAGTCGCCTTAAACGTGGACGATATTTGGAGGTCTTTGTCGGGACTGGCAGGGCAAGTTGTTGATCAATCATCTTGAGCTGTGCACAGTAATGAAACGAAACAAGTCTTATTAAAAAGCTGATAGTACATGGAGAAGGAGTGCACAGTAATGAAATAAGCAGATTCTAGTTCTGTTTCTTTGTTTTTCTTTTGGTTTTTTCTTTTCTCATATGTCACCAAAATATTTTAATAATGAAAAAATTATCCTCACATTCAAAGTATTTTAATATAGAAATCATGCATACGTTTTATATTACATGTACATTTTATATTTCAACTTCTTATTAATCATTTTCAAAATAACATATTTATTTTACGAAATTAAAATTGTGAATTAAATCATAAATATTAAAATTCTGATACGTCAATTATTTTCGGGATATTAAAATCTTGAGTTTAAAATATAAGCATAAATAATATATTTATACCCAAATCATAATTAAAATTGTGTTGTGACAAATTGATTGAATCTCTCTTTTTTCTTGTCACCAGGTCCATGATACTAAATTGCTCATGATATTAAATTGCATTTCCTACAATAAAAATATGTCTCACTACAAAAAATTCACGATTTAGTGTGAACCAGACATCGCTACTAAATCGCAAAAGCCGCAAAATTACACTTACCGTCAGCTTTACATCGATTTTAACTTTCAAAGTGTATTGATCAGTATACCCAGTAGTACCTTCCAATTGTTAAACGAAGTGCTTAACTTTCGAAAAGAAACCAACAAAATCAATCTTCCAAGTTAATAATAAGGTTTCTAATTGTTCTACTTCATTGAAGTGCTACGAGCTGATCGACTTCTCTGAGGGGAAGAAGGAGAAACCCGTCATAGAGGCCAATGCCCTGCCAAACACGCAACGGAACAAAACCACACACATATACAAACAAAATGTCACTGACATGAATTTAAAATGTAACAATGACGATGGTCTGAGTTGCTGTTCCTTGAGATCCCCTTAGTGTTCATCTACCCATTTAATTGTTAATGCTTCCCACCAATCAATCATTATGCCTAAGATAATGAAAGTATGTGTTAGTATTTTAGTGGAATAGAAAGATATATAGTTAGTTGTTGGATGGTGATTGATAGTTGGGTTTAGAATGGAGGTTTGGTTAGAAATATTAATTGGAAGTAATAGATGACTTAGTAGTTGTGTAGCTCTTAGACAATAGAAGAAAGAGTTTATATTGATTTCTCAAACTCAATACATTAAGATGTTGTAAGCCTATTTATAGGGGAGTACGGTTGGTGACATCATACTTCTAGAGATAGATTTTTTTAAATTTTATACAATAGTCTAGAATACTACCGTCTACTTAGGTCTTAAATCTTTCTAAGTTGTTCTTAATAATACTCTTATAATGTGTTTGTATAGAGCAATTCAGTAGAAACATTTATTTTTTCAAGGAATTTAAAATGATTCATAATAAAATAGCTTGCTTGGATAGAGGATTTGAAAGGAGATTCAATTTTTGATATTTTTATAAATCATTTTGATTGACTAAAATAATGGGATTTCAAATTCTCTTAAAAAATATAGAATTTGAAATTCTTTTATCGAAGATGCTCACTCTAACTCACGTTCTTACTCGTGACTCTTTCTCGCTCAACACTCACGACTATGAGTGACCAAAGTTTTTACGATAAATATCGACATAAGTTGTTTTTCACTGACGTTGATCGAGATTTTTTCGGTCATAATTTTTTTGTATGATGTCAACCAAAGATATTTTATACCGATATCGGCTAAGATTTTTTTAGATGATGTTGGTTAGAGTTATTTTCTCATTGACGTCAATCATGAGAAATTTTTGCTAACGTCGGCCAAAGATTTTTTTGGCCATTGTCATCCAACTTTTTTCAGTTGATGTTGACCAATGATTTTTTTGGCCGACGTTGACTAGATTTTTTCTACTGTCATCGGTCATGACTAACTTTTGAGTAGACATCTGTTAGGGTTTTTCAGTTGACGTCAGCTAAGTTTTCCTAGCCAACATCAGCCAAAGCTATTTTTTAACCAATATCGACTAGGGTTATTTTTTAGTCGATGTTAGCTAGGGTGTTTTGGCTGATGTCAACTAGATTTTCTTAGCTGACATCAGTTAGGATTTTTTTGTTGACATCGACTAGGGTTTTTTGGCTGACATCAGCCAAAGGTATATCTTAAAAACATTAGCTAGGTTTTTTGGTTGATGTTGGCTAGGATTTTTTCTGCCAACACCAGCTAGGTATTTTTTTATCAATATCGAGCATGACTATTTTTAGTTGACATCGACTAGGTTCTTACAGTTGACATCCACTAGAGTTTTTTCGGTCGACATCGGTTAGAGCTAATTTTTAGCCAACATCAGCCAAGGCTATTTTATAGCCGATGTTGGGTAGGGTTTTTTGTCCAACATTGATTAGGGCTATTTTTTAGCCAACTTCGACTAGGGATTTTTTGGCCAACGTTGACCAATGATGTTTTTCGGCCAACATCGGGTAGGTTCAATTGGTCGACATCGACCATGCTATTTTTTAGACGATATTGGGTGGATTTTTTTGTCAACGTCTACTAGGATTTTTAAGGCCAACATTGGCTAAAAATAGCCTTGATCAATGTCGTTCGAAAATACCCTAGCCAATGTCGGCCAAACAAACCCTAGTCGACGTTGGTAAAATAACCTAGCCAACATCGGCTGAAAAATAGACTCAACCAACGTTAGTCAAAAAATAGCCCTGGCTGACGTCAACTGACAAATATTCCCGGCATACTTTGACAAAAAAAACCTATTTGATGTCGACCAAAAGATAGCCTTGGTTGATGTCAGTTTAAAAACATCACTGGTTGTGGTCAGGCAAAACAACCCTAGTTAAAATTATCAATATTTTGTATTTATAAATTATTAAAAATTGAAAAATATTTTTTAATTAATATTTCAAAATTAGATTGTATTTCAAAATATTTATTTTTTAATTAATATTAAAATTTCATCTATTTAAAATGTAAAACTGAAATTTTGCATATGGAGGAAATTGAATTGCCCTATCCAAACAAAGAATTTAAAATGGAAGAAATTTGAATTGATTTATCCAAACAAAACATTTGAAAAATGAAGGAAATTAAAATTCATGCAATTCAAATTCTAGGCATTTCAAATTCCCCAAAATTTTGAAATTCCTGATCGAAACACAAGGTTATACTTTTCTAGTACATTTAACTTCTAAATAAATCATAAGCTTCTATGTTCTTCTTTTCTATTCTAGAAATTTATATCATATTTTAACACTCATCCTTGATACAAATTTCGGTAACTCCAAACATAGCTTGAACTTGATTCTTGGTAGTGCCTTCATAAAAGTGTTTGCATCTTGGGCTTCTCTCTTGTAGTACTCGAGTTTGATTTTCTTAGTTGCCTTTGCTTCTTTGAGGATTCTTCATAGCATTTAGGATCAATCATAGTTGTGTTGCAAGATTCATAAATATCCACCAAAGATCTTACTCGACTTGGAGTAGACTCTGATGAAGAATCTTGTTGTTGTAGAGGTGACAAAAGCATACTTGCTTCTTTTGCTACTTCTTGAACCTCTTCTTGATATTGTTGCACTAAAACATGAATATTGCTTTTTGCAACATTTTTTGCTTCCCAATTCTAAGAATAATTTTCATCAACTTCAACATCTTGACTAATGGTAAGTTTCTTCATTTGCAAGTTGTAGACTCTGTAGTCTTTTGATTGTGTACTGTATCCCAAGAAGATTCTTCTTGTAGTCTTTTCTTGTAGCTCATGTCTCTTATGATATGGAACATATGTGTAGCAAATAGATCCAAATACTTTTAGATGCTTAGCTTATGGGTTTCATCCACTTCATGCTTAAATATGAGTCTTGTCTTGGACTGTCTTAGTTAGACTTGAGTATGTAGACTACAGTGTATATTGCTTCTGCCCAAAACGTATTAGGCAAACCTTTTTCCTTTAGCATTGATCTAGCCATCTCCATGACTGCCTTATTCTTCCTTTGAGACACAACATTTTGTTGCGGAGAGTATGCGATTGTAAGTTGTTGCTTAATGCTTTCATCTTCACATAACTTATCAAACTCGTGTAATTTATATTCTTTGCCTCAACCACTTCTTATTACTTTAATATGTTTTTTGTTTTGTTTCTCGACAAGAGATTTGGACTTCTTAAATATTCTAGAGACCTCTAATTTTTCTTTGAATAAATAGACCTAAGTCATTCTAGAAAAATCATCAATACAGAGGACGAAATATATGTTGTTGTTTAGTGATGGTGTCCTCATCGGTTCATAAATGTTAGTGTGGATTAACTCCAACAAGTATTTAGATTTTCTTGCTTTGTCAGTTGAAAACGGTAATCTATGTTGCTTCCCAAGAAGGCATCCTTTACAAGCTTCATTATTTTCTTTCAAATATGACATACCTTTCATCATACTTTTCTAATATAACAACTTCAAAGCTTGAGTCTTGATGTGAACAAACCTTCGATGCCACAAACATGAATCATCAACTTGGACTTTCATGACAATGTTGGTAGCATATTTGAAGATTATTAGGAAACTTCTATTTCTTTTCTCCATTTTAACTTTGGCAATCTCTTGCCTTTTGTTATTTTTATCATACATTGTGCATGTATCTCCTTTGAAGTGAAGAGGATAACCTTTCTTCATCATTTGTCCAATGCTCAAGAGATTTTCTTTAAGATTGGAAACTAGTAAGACATCTTTGATGAATCTCGTACCTTTCTTTGTCTCCACCATGATAGTGTCTTTTCCTTTTGACTTTACTATGGCTCCATTTCCCAATCGAACTTTGACAATTTTGTCAATTTCCTTGAAGATGCTTCTATCATTAGCCATGTGATTGTTGCAATTGCTATCCAAGTACCAGTTTCCACCTATCTCATTAGTGGAATCTCAGGTAGCATAAAAAAGATAATGCTCATTATCATGCTTTTCGATGAAATTTGCTTGATGCTTGTTTTTATTGCGACAATTCTTCTCCACATGTCCAAATTTCTTACAATAGTGACATTGTGGTATTTCACGATGCCAACAATCATTCTTTAAGTGACTTGTCTTTTTATAGATGCCACATGGATGATATTTTCTTGATCGGTCTTAGAGAATTTCTAGAATTCTATTTTTTTTATAGAAACTTCTCCATCATTCCTTCCACCATTTTCTTTATTTTGATATCCTAATTTGAGCTTTGATTGGAAGGTATTTTTGACAGAGTCTTCATCGTGCCTTTTCAATCTTTGCTCATACGCTTCAAGAGAACCCATAAGTTCTGTCACTGATAAAGTAGACAAATCTTTGGTTTGCTCTACTGCAGTCACAATTACATCATATCTATGGAGAATAAAAATAAGAATTTTCTCAACAATTTTCTTGTCAAGAATATTTTCCCTATTTGACTAACTATTTCTTTTATCTAGAACAATAGTCTGTAATAGTCTCAGACTCCTTCATTTTTATTAACTCAAAGTCTTGTCTTAGACTTTGAAGTGTAATGGCACGTACCTTGTCGCTGCCCTAAAACTCTTCCTACAGTGTACTCCACGCATCTTTTTCATTTGTGGCATCCATTATTCTTGGAAAAATTGTGTTGTCTACTGCTTGTTGTAAAACATATAGTGCCCTTGAATCTTTCTGTTTATTCTCCTTCAACTCCTTCTTTTGTGTTGTAGTAAGAGTTGAAGTGTCCATAGGAGGAACGAATCATTCTTCTACTATGTCCCATAAATCTTGAGAGCAAAAAAAATGTCTTCCTTTTTATGCTCCAATAGTCATAATTTTCTCGTGTGAAAATAAGGACAAGAATAGATGAAGTTTGGATAGTAATGGCCATAGTTTAAGGTAAATTTTCTTTTGAGTATTTTAGAATATGGTGGAATTCTTTGAAAGTAGTTGGATGATATTGTTGGATCGAGTGGCCTCAGAATAATTAAGAAGGGGGGGTTGAATTAATTATTCCTAAACCTTTACTAATTAAAAAATTACTCTTTTAAGGCTTTTACTAAATTGTTAAGAGAATGAGGAGTAGAAGAGAAACTTAACAGAAAGTAAAAGCGGAAATTAAATGCACAGCGGAAAGTAAAAGAGTAGGGAAGAAGGAAACAAACACACAAGAGTTTTTATACTGTTTCAGCAACAACCCGTGCCTACCTCTAGTCCCCAAGCGACCTGCGGTCCTTGAGATTTCTTTCAACCTTGTAAAAATCCTTTTACAAGCAAAGATCCACAAGGGATGTACCCTCCCTTATTCTCTTTGAAACCCTAGTGGATGTACCCTCCACTAGAACTGATCCACAAGAGATGTACCCTCTCTTGTTTTCAGTCAAACCCAAGTAGATGTACCCTCTACTTATACCACAAAGGATGTACCCTCCAATGTGTTAAGACAAAGATCTCAGGCTGTTAAACCTTTGATACTTTGTGAATGGGGATACAAAAGAATTCTCAGGCGGTTAAACCTTTGAACGCTTTTGTATTAGGGAATGGGAAGAATCAAAAGAATTCTCAGACTGTGTCGTGTTGAATTCTTTGACAAGGGAGAAGGGAGACACAAAAGAATTCAGGCGGTTAGTCCTTTGTTCTTTTGGAAAAGGGAGAAGAGAGACACAAAAAGAATTCAGGCGGTTATTCCTTGGCGAATTCTTTTCGGCAAAGGGAGAAGAGAATGAAAAGGATGAATAACACAAGTTTTCAAGGTTTAGAAAACCAAAAAACTTCAGAAAGCTTTTGGTACAAAGAAGAAGAAGAAGTTCAAAGAGAGTCAAGGCTTGTAAAGGATTGTAAGAGATTGATTGAAAAAGTATTCAAGATTGTTGTTGGAAAGATTGATTGAAAATGCAAAACAAAGCCTTGCTTTTATAGACTCTCCATGTCTGGTCAAGAAGGTCATTCAGAAGAGTGATAACTTTTAGAAAAACTTAAAACTCATTTGAAAAAGTCAAAACCTTTTTGAAGAGTTACATCTTTAGATTTTTCAGAAACAAACACTGGTAAACGATTACCAAATAAGTGTAATCGATTACACAAAGCTTTTGAGTGAAACATTGTGACTCTTCACATTTAAATTTGAATTTCAACGTTCAAGGACACTGGTAATCGATTACCAAAACATTGTAATCGATTACAGTCTTTTGAAAATATTTGGAACGTTGTAAATTCAGTTTGAAAACTTTTTCAAACTCATTTTGCTACTGGTAATCGATTACAACAATATGATAATCGATTACCAGAGAGTAAAAACTCTTTGGTAAAGGTTTTGTCAAAAACTCATGTGCTATTCAAAGTTTTGAAAAAACTTTTTAATACTTATCTTGATTGAGTCTTTTCTTCATTCTTGAATCTTGAGTCTTGAATCTTGATCTTGATTCTTGAGATCTTGAATCTTGAATCTTGATTCTTGATTGTAGGCTTTCTTCTTGAGTCTTGAATTCTTCTTGATTCTTGAACTCTTGACTTGTTCTTGATTCACTTGAGATGTTCTTTGATTCACTTGAGTTGTTCTTTGATCTTTTGAGCTTTTTTTTCATCACCTTTGTCATCATCTTTTGTTGTCATCATTGTTATCATCAAAACACCTTTGAATCATTTTTTATTCATCATGAAGCTTTGCTTCCACAAATATTTCTACACCCAGTAGATGACCGAATGTAGCCCTGGTACCATTGTTAGTATTTTAATGGAATAAAAAGATAGTTAGTTGTTGGATGATGATTGATAGGGTTTAGGATGGAGGTGTAGTTAAAAATATTAATTAGAAGTAATGGATGACTTAGTGACCGTGTAGCTCTTAGACAATGGAAGGAAGCATTTATATTGATTTCTCAAATGCATTATATTAAGGTATTGTAAGCCTATTTATAGGGAAACAAGATTGGTGACTTCATACTTCTAAAGATAGATTTTTCTATACTTTATACAATAGTCTAGAATACTACGGTTTACTTAGATTCTAAATCTTTTTAAATTATTCTTAACAATACTCTTATATTTTTTCAGTACATTTAATCTCTAAATAAATCGTAAGCTTTTAGCATCTTCTTTTCTATTCTAGAAATTTGTATTATATTTTAATAGTATGCAACAAAGCCATCAATCATTATGCACAAAATCCAAGCAAAATTATCTATCATATATAATTTACACAAAAGTACAAAACCATACCCTTTTGTTTTTAGTAGCTAGTATTTATTTCTTACATAATATTTAATGTGAAATTGACTCCACAAATATTAATCAATTAATATTTTACATGATAGAGCAGGCATTTGGGTTTTCATCACTGAACATCTGTATGTAACGGTCGTCCACGGTGGTTTCTGATATGTTGGTAGTGTCAGACACCTTCCTCACCATATTAGGAGGAGCCTTCTTATCGTAGGCTTGAGATATATAAGGGTTAGCCACCATAGTGTACGGAACATATGGCCACAGTTCAACCTTCTTTTTAGTAGACTGAGCAGCCTTAAGCACTTTCTTTGGCTCAACATATCCTGTCACTGTTGCTTTCTGCTGCTTCAAGTCCACTTCCACCGACTTAGCTCCTATCCGATCAGTTTTTAAATTTTCCATTAACAAAATTAACAAGTTGATGAAGTGAAGGAAATAAGAAGATAAAAGCATCTTGCAAATGATCATAGAATTTAGTAAAAGGTTTTTTTTTATCGACAGACAAATGTTAACCGTTAATAAAAGTACCTTTAACACCAGAAAGGACATGCTTAACCTTGCGTGCACAGCCTTCACAGTCCATTCTGATTTTCAGTGCTACAGTTTGGACTTGCTTCTTCTTCTTCTTCTTTTTGGTGCTAAGTAAGTCAGATAAGTATTCCAAAGGACCTTGTACCCCCATCTTCTGATATTCTCCTTGTGTCAGCTCAAGAAGATCCTTGCTCTTTATTAATTAAAGAAACTCTAGGATCTATATATACTGATAAGTGATAATTAATAAATTATTATCCAACCTTTGTGAGTGTGTATGTATATATAGGTAATATATCAGCCAATATATATCTAGCTAGGTCAAGTAAGAAGAAATAAAGCTATAGCTTAAAGTAAGTTGAAGCTTATTAATTATATATTAAGAAAGACTGATTTAATGTGTCTTAAAATATATTGAAAATGACTAGTCGTTTTTTCTTTTTGTTTCCAAACGGTAGGGTATGCGGTGAGAAACAAATATGGCCAAGTGAACAATATCATAACATACAGAAAGGATACGAACTAATTAATTAAGTGACAAGTGATAAGAGGAGGCCAGGGTGCCTTAACTCCTTACCTGTTCTGGTTTTATGTGTATTTGCATGTACGGATCGTCCAACAGGTGGACTAATAATTTTTCTGTGGTACCTTTTTTTATATATACATAAATAAACAATCAATAATAGAGAAATTGGACTGTCCTAGTCTACTAGAATATTCATATTTTTTTGTGTTCAAATTCATATACCACCACTTTAATAAAGAAAAACATAACGGGATATAGTAATTCAAGTTTCATTGAGCAGCTATAGAAGAATTAGATTTCAATTTAATCTTCATATATCCACAAGGGCTACGTGTGATAACTAGATAGAGATTTTACTTATTGGATAAGTTGGCATTTAAGTTTGCTTAAGCATAGCCCTTTCTTTATAATTTCATAGTTTAAGTCTGTCATGCATGTTAGTTTGTTTTAGTTTTTTTTTTTTTTTTTTCCTTTTAAGGTGTGGGATATTGTTAAATAAGTCTAACCTGACTTGTTAGTTTATTTACAAGTCCATTTCATATCAAGGTTCTAAATAGGTTAATGGATTTATCCTTAAATAAATCAATAGGTGTATAAGCTTACAGACATTATTAAAAGACTAATATACTATGATACTAGAAACGATTAAAATAACAAAAAATAGTACATTTTATGGCTTTTTATCTGAATGACATTTTATGGTTATTAAAGCTACCCTAAATACGAAACGTAATACTTGGTTAAAATAATATATAATATATTAAATATTAATATTTTAAAAGTAGTAGACTTTTCTAAATACTCACACTATCCTACTTAGCTATAAAGCTTTTAAGAAAACTTAAATCTAGCGTGTTTGCTAAATTGGCTAGACTAAGAAAAACTTTAAATTGACTGGGCTATAAGCTGTCAAAAGATGATGTAATTTATTTTTATCCCTAATTGCAAGTAAAAAATTATGAATATGAGTGTGGACCAGTACTTACTCCTGTATCTCCATAGATTTAAAATATATTTAAATGTTTTAATTGAGTAAGATGTTATATTTTAATCTTTATTTATTTTACTAGTTTTATAGTTAATTTTAATATTAAAATAATATTTTTATTTTTACTAATTCATAAATGAAAACACATTGTAAAGAGATTACAGTTTATTATCTAAAATATAAATTATAAGTCCAAATATAAATATATAAATACGGAATTAGACCTTAGCACAAACCATAATTAATACATTTTCTGAATATATATATATATATATATATATATATATATATATTAATTATTGATTAAAATTTATCAAAAAATATAGAGTTTTGTGAATATTTTTTATTTAATATGCATGATACTCATAATTTTAAATGTTTGATAAATTTAAATTATCAATAAAAAGTATATTAGAATGAATATATTAAAGAGTGTATTACTAATGCTAAATAATGAAAATAGTGTTTTATCTTCCTTAAACCTTTTACTCATTCTATCCGATTCTTATATATTAATCGAGGGCGAGGAAAAGCAGCGTTTGGGGAGCCCATAAAAATATATCATTAATAACGTCACGGTAAAACACGGTTTTGCCTACATAATCAAAGATTTAGTTGTATGCATCAGAATATTTTAGAGGAAAACGAGTTTAATGCTTGGAGGGCACGAAATTTGAAAGAAATTAAGCATTCCATTAGTAAAGTACAAGATCTATATACGTTGTGAGGATGTGAGAAATTGTCCCCCGTCACAAGTTTGAAAAAAATCCTCCTAGTATTTGTGTAACGATGCATCAATAATTGAGGGTCTTGACTTGGATAGTTGGATTGTATCAGCAGTTGACACGTTGCAGAAAGATTTCGCGGACACTTGCTTATGGACTATGGAGACCCCAGTCGTTGATTTGCAAGCCACGTGGCAGCATGATGACAACAGAGCTTCATACTTTTCATAGATTTCCAATAACAATTGCCCACTTGCCAAACTATACACTGTTGTTTGAGGGGTGTGATTGGGCGGTGGCACTAGGGAAAGGAACACAAACCATAAACAAAGGTAAAATGAGTTTGGATTTGGGTACTGTGACACATGGCTTCAGTATAATGCGGATGAATATTGAAAAGTAAGTTCCATCTTTGGCCATTTTAATTTTAATTTGATGTTCGAAAGTGCTGTATATCCTTGAAAATGAAGTTGCATGTGCCTTTGTTTGTTTTCTCCGATTCTACTTATTGTCATTTTTTATTTTTATGTTTCCATTTCTTCATATAATCAAGTGATGATAAATGAAATACAATATTGGTCAATATATAAGACAATTTGTATTTAATCTAATCCCGCGAGGCAAACAAGTTAATCTCATTCAATTAGGAGGATGTCACTTGTGTGGTTTATTGTGGAACTCTAGAAGATACTTGAATAAATGCAAATCCAAGTTCAGGGTCCACGCCATTCCTGTAATAGACTATTCGACCCAAGTATGATTTGACAGAATGAGGATACCTAAATTTTATTAGGTGTATTTTTTAGGCGTATCCATCCATGTAGTACTTCAAATTTTATCTTAACAACCACCGACATTATTATATAAAATTCATTTCCTGTGTAGTGTACGAGTGATGATCTTTCTAGGTGAATGTAGTTAGATCTTAAAAAATTATTTGTTTTAAGAAGTTCATTTATTATCCTAGTCTAAGGAGTGTGTTCTCCACGTAGCATAATGATTATGTTTTGAGGAGTTCGGTTATTATGTAGTAGTAAATTTGATTTTTATTTTCTTGTTATTTTGTTATGTACTAGCTTACTTAATAGGCATGAGTTTACTTGTTTTGAATAACACAACAGATAAACACATTTCTCATATTCTAATCTTTATTTATTTATGTGTTAACAATGGTATCAAAGCTAAAGTGGACCTATACAAAAAAAAAAAAAAAACAAAGGCAATAGCTTTTGTGACAACAACAAGCAAAAGAGATGTCATCTGAAGGGTATTTTGTGCAACCTACTATTCCACGCTTTGATGATCACTATGACCATTGGAGCATGTTGATGGAGAATTTCCTGCAGTCTAAAGAGTATTGGCATATTTTTGAAAGTGGTGTTGAAACATCTAATGCTGATGTAGCACTCACAGAAACACAACAAAAGGAGTTGGAGGGACTGAAGTTGAAAGATTTAAAGGTAAAAAATTACTTGTTCCAGGTCATTGATCGCTCTATCTTGGAAACAATTCTTTGCAAAGAAACTTCCAAAGATATTTGGGATTCAATCAAGAAAAAATATGAAGGCTCTAATAGAATAAAGCGTGCACAGCTTCAAGCCTTGAGAAAGGAATTTGAAATGCTACACATGAAGAATGATGAATCGGTAACCAACTATTTTGCAAGAACCATGACAATTGCAAATAAAATGTGATTCCATGGTGAAAAGATGGAAGATGTTGTTATAGTCGAGAAGATCTTGCATTCCATGGCACCAAAGTACAACTATATTGTGTGTTCCATTTAAGAATCCAAAGATGTTGATACACTCTCCCTTGACGAGCTCCAGAGTTCTTTGCTGGCTCATGAGCAGAAGATGAATCAAGATACAATTATAGAAGAGCAAGCTTTGAAGGCATCTACCTCTTCAAGAGGCAGAGGTAAAGGCATAGAGAGAAGTGGTAGAGGCAGAGGACGGGGAAATCAAAACAACAATAGTGGAAGGGGAGATCAAAACAACAACGGTGGCAGAGGTAGAGGACGAATATTTATAATGAATGATATACTGTTACAATGTTTATTTTGGTATTTCGGTACAATATTTATTTTGGATAATTTATATTGTGATAGATAAATTATGGTTCCTAATCACAATTATTGATATTATTATTTTTGTTTTAAATTATGTTTGCTAAAATATTTTTTAAGTGATTATTGTGATGCTATCCTTGTAAAGATAAAAAAAAATAATGAAAATCTATCATAAAATTATATTTTATCCTAAAATGAAACAAAATTAACGATTGTGAAGATTATATTTTCTCCATCACAAGGATAGTTTTATTATAATGAATGTAGACTAGTATCTAAGTGTGAAGATTCACCATCTTGAGTAGTATTGGTGTTTATCCACTAAACTTTATTTTAATCAGTTTGCCAGAGGTCCAAAATGTTCAAGGACTAGCAAATGTATTGACGGAAATGGTTAATGTCTTGGATCCTAAAAATCCTGAGGTGATGTAATTTTTTTATGTTGTTGTTATCCTTGTCTACTCTCTAGCTACCTTCATTCTCAAACTTTTATTAAGTTATTATTGTTTATGAAAATATATGTTTGCATTTTGAAGTTGATGCATTTAGTATGTGACAAAAACTAGATTTTTTTTTTAAAAAAAAGACCTTTTAAGACGGTTTTTCTTAAATTTTTTTATTTTTTTTAAAAAGATTTTCAGATGGATTTCCACAAAATCGTCTTAGAAAGTCTATTTTCTAAGACGGTTTTTCAGAGAACCATCTTAGAAAGTCTATTTTCTAAGACAATTTTTGAAAATCGTCTTAAAATCCTCGTGCTTTTTTTTTATTTTATAAAAAATACATTCTAAGACGGTTATTAGCCTAAAAATCGTCTTAGAATGATAGTTTTTCTAAGACAATTTTTTAGAAAGTGTTGTGGAAATGGAGGGACATTCCACAACGTTGGATATGACGACAGTCAAAAACCATCGTAGAATGCTTAAAATAACTGTCGTAGTAGCGTTGTTTCCCAGTAGTGATGGTGTCAAATCCACTTCACATCTTCAACTTATTACTCATATAAGTTTGCAATTCCCAATGATGAGGCTGATAAGGAAAATGAAGACCCTTTCACCTTAAGCCTTTGTTGTCAACCAGATTTGGTCTTTTTCTATCCAAGCCACGACAAATGTCCTTCTAGCATACTTATTAAGAAGGTAACAAATGTGTTGACTGACTAGCTAAGATGAGATCTTTTACAATCACTCTCTTGTTCTATGGGATAATTGTTCTCACCAACTTTGGTTGTTGGTGTCTCTCTTGTTAAGAACTAACCTTATTTCTCTACTTTTTTTACTAATAAGAAAAGGACAAATATCTTGATATTTAATTCCTTTCTATCCTATTATGACTTCCATCATTAATATTCTTATAGGTTATATATACTTTATTCCCTTAAAATATGTTAATATTTGATTTTAGTCCTTCACATTGAAAATTTTATATATGACCCCTTTCATTAATATTGATAACTTGAATAATTTAAAATAACATGTCATCCCTTGTCACATGTGAATGATGTGATAATAATGTTATGTAGATCTTGACATGATTTAATAGTTACATATCATATATTTGAGAAAGATTAAAAGCATGCTTTTACATTTTTAGAAAGACTAAAATCATAATTTTTTTTCTAAGATTTGATCATGAATAATAGATCAAATTAACCTCAACCAAATAGTTAAGTTACCTTTTCGTATGGTAATATGAAAGCCTTAGATCTTATGTCTAGTAACCAACCTAACTTAAACTCCTCTAAATATACAATTAATGTCATTGTAGTAGATATTATAGGTGACCAATTAGATTTCTTGACGAAGATTAACCATAAACACAGTTGATGAATACTTCGTATGAATGTCCTAAGTAACAAAAAAGAATATATATATATATATATATATTTAAATGGGAATGCACATTTTCTTTCATCTAATTTTTTCTACTAATATAAACAAGTCAAGAAAAATACCTTTTCTTTTCATTTTCTCTCAATTTAAATAACTTAAAATTTCACTTTTTTTTTCTTTTTCCATTTTCTTTCTCCTATATTTTTCATCCAAATATATCATTTAGTGTCTTTTTGTCCGCCTAATAGATAGTCTCTAAATCTAGAAAATATATATTATTTAAGGAGAGAAAAGATAAAGATCATATCTTTCCTTTATTACAAAGGAAGATTAAGATCTATTTACCCTATTTCCCCCATATAAAAAGAAGATGATCAAAGTTCAGGTATTTTATTCTCATTCTAGCCCATACACTTATCTACCCGTTTATCTCTATGCTTCAAACTTGAGTGTCAGAGTGTCTTTGTATATACCTCACCCTTCTTCATGGAGGAGTTCACGGAGGATCACCACCGTGAGAAGGTTCTACCAAACCCGATAACATAGTTGTGAAATCTGATCAGGTCATTGACCCGGTCGAGGTAGTGGATCAGTAGGTTAGTAGTCTAACCGGTGGGTCAGCAATTGGCCCAATTTGACATGGTTTATATTAAAAAAATTAAAATTATATATGTATATATTATATGTAAGTATAACTAACATTATTTGATTAAGAAATCCATAATTTCATACTCCAAAATCCAAAATAACAATTGAAGTGTTAAAGTTGATAACACAAGTGAAGTGTATTAATAATAAAAAGAGTGTAAATAGCAACTACCTAAATTAAAACACAAGTCTAGTTTTGTACTTCCATTATTATTTTCTGCACTGCCATTATTTTGTTTAACGTGCACAACCCAGTCCAGGTTTTTAAAATCGGCCAGGTCACCGGGTTTCCACAAAACTGCCCAAGTTTGGTCAGGGCATCCCAGGTCAAGTGCATGAGCAGCCAAATAGTGAAACCGGCCCGGTTATGCCATCGGATCTCGGTTGGATCTATCCGACTGGCCGAGCCAAACCGGGTTTCACAATTATGCCCGATACACACATTTGGCATCCACTGTGAAGCGAGGGAAAAATTATCTTTCGACCACTATCAATGGCCTTAGACGGTGACAAGACACCAAAAACCCAGCAAGAAAAACCACCACAGGGAGCATGCATCCACCACACTTGGAACGTCTATCATGGGGACCTCGAAAATGAGAGTCCCACAACCATGGTGGACCTTCTGCGTTAGGTGCCTGGCGATCATGTTTTGATCGTCACCTTGCAAAGGGAGATGGACACACTCAAACAAAAGAAAACTCAAGAGATGAAGAACCTTTGGAAGGAGAACGCTGCCTTGAGATAGTAGTATGATGTGTCATTATTTTCTCCTATTTCTTAACCCTTTTTGTCACCATTTTAATTACTGATTAGCCTTAATTGTCAAATTAATTATGCAGTTTTATCATTTGGGCCTACTTGACTAATTTTGTGTTTTTAATTTAATTTCAGGAGAATTATAAGCGATTGGCCTTGAATCCGGAATTGAGCTTGGACTTGAAGAGACCAGACAATTTTATTTTATCAAATCTTATCTTATCCAGATTTTATTTCATCTAGATTTTATTTCGTCCAGATTTTATTTCATCCAATCTTATCTTATCTTGTCCACATTTTATTTTATTTCGTTTATGGGCTTGGACTGGAAATAGATTTATAAGCTTTGGGGCTGAGAACCTATATAACAGTACTGGGGTTTTCGTTTTTTGGGGAGAGGAGAATAATTCTAGGATTTTAGAATTCCAATTTTTACTGTTCATGCGCACTGTTCACGTAGAATAAAATTTGTTTTTTGCAATTTCGTTTCTGCTTCAATCTACAATTTCGTTTTCTACTGATTAATGGAAGGCTAAGTCTCCAGCGTTGTTTTCTCTTGAGGATCAAGCACAACTCTTTTTGAGGTTTTGTTATTACTATTGAATTCTGATCAGTTTTTCCTCTTCACCAAATGCTCTGTATTTGTTGCTATTAATCCATGCATGCTTAGTGCTTGATGAATTGTCTCTGCGCTTAATTTACGTTCATGCTTAATGATCAGTTTCGTTCATGATTAATTGGTGTATGTGTTGCTTAATCACATAATGACAGCCTTATGATAATTTTCGCTTAGTAATTTAATTTAGGGTTGGATTAAGTGGTTGAACTGATTAAGAATAAATTCTCGTAACCTAGGATAAGAGACTTGCTTGTGAATCAAGGGGAAACAATATGTTTTAATTATGTTATTTTCTAATTCAAATTTGTTTGCTGTTTAATTTACAAAAACAAACAACCCCCCCCCCCCAATTCGTTACTGTTTTATTACTATCTGTTATGAATGTTTGGTTGACCATTGCTCGTTGGAAGACGACCTAGGATCACTTCTTAGATACTTCATTTTTAATGTTTATTTGATTTGGGTACGACCTCGATCAAATTTTATCATGGGGACCTCGGAAATGAGAGTCCCACAACCATGGTGGACCTTCTGCGTTAGGTGCCTGACGATCATGTTTTGATCGTCACCTTACAAAGGGAGATGGACACACTCAAACAGAAGAAAACTCAAGAGATGAAGAACCTCTGGAAGGAGAACGCTGCCTTGAGATAGTAGTACCAAAAGCTTCAACATGATCATCAGACGCACTCGGTCTCTAGAGCTACTATGCATCAGAATCACCAAGGTGAAACTGATGATGTTGACAAAAAATGGAGACAAGGAAAGTCGTCGGTCACACAATCGTTCTACAAAAAAACAAACATAGAAAACCGACTACATCTTTTTTGTCGATGGAATCATGGAAGTGTATCTACTGCCTGGATGGAAGACGCTGAACATAAATTGCTATGATGGACTATCGAAGCCAGACGAGCATGTAGATGCATTCATAATATAGATGAATTTGTTCACCAATAAGGATGTTCTTATGTGTCGAGTGTTCCCTACAACATTGAAAGGTGCAACACTCATTAGTACACTTGCCTACCGAAAAACTTGAAAACTCCTTTGCGACACTCATCATGCAATTCGGAATGCAATACATGATAAGTAGACCACTTCACCTAACAGCAGTAGCTCTTGCAAATATTCAACAGGAAGAAAGTGAGCCTCTTTACAATTTTATGGAGAGATTCTCCTAAGTCTCAATTTAGATTAGGGGCTTGAGCTTGAACGTAGATCTAACATCAATGATCATGAGCTTAAAGTTAAGACCCTTTTCTGACATCCTATGCAAAAAGCCTCCTACAACACTAGACAAATAAAGGGCGAAGGCTATCGGCTTCATACAGATGGAAGAGATGACCACGTTCAAGGAGCAAATGTGTGGAGAATCCTCAAAGAAGCAAGTAGAGAGGAAGGAGAAAATCAAGAGTGGATGAGATCGGGGCAGATCCAAAAGTGATAGGCCACTACCTCGGTCAAGGTACGGTAATTATACTTCGCTAACAGAGAGCCAAAGCTGAGTGTTGGAAAAAGCCTGCAACATAGAATTGATCCACCTGCTAATTAAAAATCAACCTCCCAATAGTAGACAAATCTAAATACTGTCATTATCACCGAGTGGCGAGACACAACACTGAAGAATGAAATACACTGAACAATAAAATAGAAAGGCTAATCCAAAAAGGGCATCTTTAGATGTTTCTCAAAGACAAAGACCATGAGCGTAACCATGAACGGAGAGAGAAAGAAGTGGAGAATGCAGCAATCCCCGAGAAGCCACTGAAGCATGTGAAGGAAACATTTCATTCGAAACTCGACTGTGAGGTGTGATTAACACAATAGTTCACAAGAGGTGGAAGTTTGAGCGCAACGCGTATGTAGCCTCAAAAGGAACAACTCAGTAAAAGTGGAGAAAAAGCCCACCAAAAGCAAGCCACCCATCATTTTCACAGATAAGGACTTTGGAGATATCGATTGATGCCATAATGATCCCATGGTTGTCAAGACTAAGGCAGCTAATAAATTCATACCTTGAGAACTGAAGAAGCAAGTCAGGGGGGCTAAAGTAACTAGGTGGATGAACTACTTGCCATCTTATGGGCCTATTGTTTCTCCCCATAATCAACAATAAGAGAAACCCCTTTCTGTCTCTCATACAAATCAGATGTAATGATATTGGTAGAAGAGGGTGAACCGTTCCTTCGAAATGTGCACTTCGTAGAGGAAGAAGACAAGGAGATGTTGAAGGAAACTTTGGATCTAACTGAAGATACCATAAAAAAAAGTCCATATGATAGCCAAGTTATACAAGAGAAAGGCAGAAAAAAGATACAACAACAGAGTCAAACCAAGAAGCTTCCTAACAAGTGACTTAGTGTTAAGAAAATATGGAGGATCTGAAAAAGATCCCAGCGAAGGCAAACTAGCAGCAACCTGGGAAGGACCCTTTAGAGATACCAAAGTACTCGAAAATGAGGCATATCAACTAGAGCACTTATCTGACAAAGCAATTCCAAGAACTTGGAACATCACTCATCTCAAGTTTTATTATAGTTAAACTAGTAAACAATGATGTACTTTTTTTCCTACTTTAACATTTTTTCCCAAGAGGTTTTTTGTTAGAGAAGTTTTAATAAGGCACACCCACTCTTTACAATTATTAAAAGTATTCTTTCAATCATGAATTATTGACCTTATAGATCTGAGTAGAATTTAGTTCTTTCGACTAAAGACCAATACGTGAAGCATAAGACCAAATGTTTGGCTTGCTATCAATAGACCAGCTATCATAGTCTGCTAAACGTAGATCGCAGATAACTTAGATATTTGGCTAAGAGAAGACCAAAAACTTAAGTTACTCAACTAATACTATAATGAAGATAACTTAATCCAATTGGCTAAAAATAGACCAAAAGGAACTAAGTTACTCAGCTAAAAAACCTTGGCTAGAAACAGACTAATGGAACTAAATTATCTGGCCTAGGATGTAAAACAATCGTTCAAAAATAAAATCAGATGAAACTACAAAATAGAGAATGACTAGTTCAAAATAAAGTACTGAGAATAGAAGCCAAACACAAAAACCATATTATAAATATTCCAAAAAAGAACCTTATTCAATGGCCCAAGTCCTAAGCCTTTACAAAGAAAGGAACAAAAATAAACTAAGACATATTAGGCACTTCCTCCGTAGGCATGCCAACTTCATCGACTAACTCCCTTTGACAAGTGATATCCTTGTGAACAACAAAATGGGAAGTCTCGACATCTTTGAAAAAATATTTAACTTGACGAAGAGCCTTGTTAAAACGGATTCGTGAGTCTTTAGGATCTCGGCTTCAGCTTCACCAAGATTGATCTTCCTTTTTTCCTCCATCTTCTTAGCAGTTGCCTAAGAAAGAGTGAATTCCTTGTTAAGATGATTGGTCTCTTCTTTTAAAGCCTTAGTTGAATTCTCAGGTCTCTTCTTAGTAGTAAGCCTAATCTTTAGCACCTCCTCTCAAGTCTCAAACTCTTTTAACTTGGTCTCAACATGAGCAAGGGATTCCTGAGATTCCTCAGTCGACCTCAACAACGTCTTGTTGGCACAGTCGGCCTCCACTAGAGCCTGTTCAGCCTTGGCACAATTGACTTGCCCCTTTTGACACTCTGCTTCAACCCTTTCAATCTCGTCGCCCCAAAACTCGGTGATGCTCCAAGATCTTACAGCGAAGCAAGCGATGGAGTCCATCGATGCACGAGGACCAACCTCCCTTAGAATATCTTTTTGGATTGGCTAAGCATAAAGGCTTGAATGAGAGCCTTGGGGTTGAAATCCTTCCCCCCACAGAGAAGAAACCCATTCCTTTGTTAACAAAAAAGCAGGATGGCTATCTATGACGAAAGGAATAACCACCGGTACCGGCTCCAACCGTTGCCTCTTCGAAGGACCCCCACTAGAAGGCATAGGTCTTCTCGGATAGTGACATCGGTAGTAACAGGAGGAGGAAGAGGTACCAAGTCATCTTGGGGATTTTCTTTTTGCTTCCCCTTATCTTTCTCCGCATGGATTTTCTTAGCTTTAGCCTTCTTAACCTTCTCAACCTGAGCCTTGCTAATTGAACGGTAGTCAAATTTGCTCATTATCATTGAAGAAAAAGAAAGCAGTCGTGATTAACAAAAGTAAAAGGAAAATAACGATAAAAGAGCCGAACAAAAACTCACAATCTAAGTCTGTATCTTTGGAGTCTTGGAAAATGGGAGGTCAACCAAGGTTTTGCAGCAGAGGTGTAGGTCAACCAAGTTCATGAAAAAGTTGTACCTTTTCTCTGTGATAAAATAAGTATTGTTCTAAATTATTATATACACATCAAGAAAAGTTAATAAATAAATTAAAGAGAATAATAATTTAAAAAAACTAAACCTTATATATTATATAGATAAAAAAAATTAATATTACATTGAAAAAATAATTAAAGTGGAACTTATTAGGGATATTAATAAAAAAATAATTTGTATTATATTAAAAAGTTAAAACAACACTTGTTTTAGGATAATTTTTTCTTTTAAATATGAAATTTATTTTGGAACGGAAGAAGTATTAGATTGTTGATATCTAATGGAAAGTCTAACACCAATTACTAATGATAGATAGCTATTTTAAAATTGTAAAGACTAAAATTATAAACTATTTTGAATAATTTCTTATAGATTTAACTAATATATATATATATATATATATATATATATATATATATATATAATAAAATTATTTAATTATAAATAAACGTAAATAATTTTATATTTTTAATTCTTAAAAATAATAATACTAACTAAATTATTTTAGATGACAATCACTTCTTTATAATTCGTAACAAACAACTATCGCCGAGAAGATAATCAAATCTTCAGAACCAAAGATCAGTATTATTACGACCAACTAATCTAAAATCAAACATATAGGGTACTAAAATAAAAAAAAATGATAATTTTTGTGGTAAAATCAAAATAGCTTATTTTATAGGCAGCAAAAAGTTATTTAATTATTTTAATAATTATAGTAATAGTTTATAAAATAAATTATTATTTTATGATAGTAATTTTTAACTGTGATTATATTAAAATACTTAACGAAGTTAATTCAATACTGACAAAAATACCATTTTAAATCAATTTAAAAATACAAACAACTAAATTAAAATTTTTAAAAGTTAAGGCATCAAACTAAATATAAAAAGTAAGACAAAAAAACTTCAACTGTAAGTTATCCAAAATTAATTAATATCCTTAAACTTATTAACATTTTAAAATTTGATCTATTAAAAATTTATCAATTTTATTAAATTCTCTCTTTACCTTAACTATTTTTTTAATTTATATTTCATATTAATTATTTCATTAATTTTTTTGAAAATTTTCTTTATTTGACAGTTAATAATTTCATTAAATTCTTTCTTTAACTTAATTATTTCTTTTAATATATTTTTAAATTATGTTTTTTTCTTAATTATTTTTTAATTATTTAAAATTTATTTATTAAAAAAAGTGTTAATTTAATTAAATTTTCTATTTAGCATAACTATTTCTTTTAATATATTTTTATTTTATTTTTAAATTATTTTAAAAAAAAATAATTTCATTAAATTATCTCTATACTATAATTATTTATTTTAATATATTTTAAATTTATATTTATAAATTTTTATTTCTTTTATTTTTTAAAATTCAATATTTAAAAGTCCATTAATTAATTAAATTCTATTCCCAACTTATTTATTTATTTTAATACCATTTTAAAATTTATCTCAATTATTTATTTTTATTTATTTAAAAATTTCTTAACTTCATTAAAATGTATCTTCACCTTAATATCTTTTTAATTTCAATTTTCATGTCAATTATTTCTTTAATTTTTTAAAAATTCTTTATTTAAAAATTGAATAATTTCATTAAATTCTCTCTTTACCTAAATTATTTATTCTAATATATTTTTAATTTTTATCATTATCTTAATTATTATTTTTATTAAAATTTTATTTATTTATAAATGTATTCATTTCCTTAAATTCTTTCTTTACCTTAATTATTTCATTAAATTTCTGTATTTATCTTAATTTTTCGTGCTCTTTTCTTTTAAATTTTAATTTATGTATTAAAATAATATTATCATTACGTTCTTTCTCTAATTTTCAATAGACCTCAAATGATTTATTAATTTAAAAAATGAACTATTGGTTTTTTAACAAAATTTTCCATAGATACTGTGCAATAAAATCAATATTCTATATTAATGATTATTTTATAACTTTTTCTTTTGATTTGATTTTATCATTATTTTTTAATTTTAAATCTTATATATCATTTTTCAAAATAAAATATACAAATAAATTTTAATATAATGAAAATTTTAATCTTAAATATTACAAAATATATTTCAAAATTAAACTCAACTTTGAAATAATCTTAATAATTTTTTAAGGCTAATTTCAGTTGTAAAAAATAGTCAAATTGTGAAAAACACAAGATCATTAGTATCTAAAACCAATTTTCTGTTTAGCTTCTATGTATAAAGGGAATTACAAATTCTTCCTTTTAAGAATCTCTAATATCTCAAGATCAATTTAGTCATGAAATTTCGAGATGAGTTATTTCTTTCTTTTGGTCAATAGATATATGCAATTTCTAAGAAGGCCTAAAAAATTAGGCCTCAATAGGTGTTAGCCCATGAACCATTTGATGAGGGGCACCACTATTGATACTACCAAATATCAAATCATGGGAAATTCGTCTTTTGGAGGTTGAGGTTGCATGCAGATCTGGCTTGGTTGATGGGGTTTGGGTCATGGTTGTTGTAGTTGTTGCCGTTGGTGATGAGATTGGGGTGAATCTTGTCAAATTTGGGTGTGGTCCAAGTGGGATGGTGTGCACACAATGGTGGGGTGAAACAGAGGTGTTGCGAGCACAAATTTATTGGTGTCGAGGTGTTGTTTGGGTTGCTAAGCAGAGGTGTTGTTCAAGTGATATTTGGCTATGCGATATTGTTGTTGATATGGTGGTGATGGCGGTGTGACGTGACGTTGGGATGGTGATGACGACGCACAACACGATGGTGGCCTGACACGACATGATGCAAGGTGTGGTGATACTGTTGTTGCCTTATGGAATCATGTCTGTCGGCTATCTTTCAAAACGGAAGCATACTTCCATTTTGGTAAGTACGGTAGAAAAAAATTAGAGTAAATAATCGTTTTTGTCCTTGAAAGTGTAATTCGTTGATAAATGTGTCCCTGAAAGATGTAAATACAAAATTTAGTCTTCAGAAGTATTAAAAGTACGATAAATATATCCGATCGTTAACTTTCATTCGTTACTGTTAAAAAAGTTGTCTACATGACACAGAGAGACAAATTTGTCACAAAATTGATTGCCAACGTGATCAATCTGATTAGATTGAGCAAAAATGTCAGTAAAATATCATTTTTGAACGTAAATGTCAGTAATTTTTTGTTGGACGAAAATATCAATATTTTTTTCTTGGAGGAAATTGTTAGTAATATTTTTTTGGACTTAAATGTCAGTAAATTTGATTGGACCAAAAAGTTATCAATTTTGGATGAAAATGTTGTTAATTTTGTTTCATTTTAGGATAAAATATAATTTTATGATAGATTTTCATTATTTTTTTATCTTTACAAGGATAGCATCACAATAATCACTTAAAAAATATTTTAGCAAGCATAATTTAAAACAAAAATAATAATATCAATAATTGTAATTAGGAACCATAATTTATCTATCACAATATAAATTATCCAAAACAAATATTATACCGAAATACCAAAATAAACATTGTAACAATATATCATTTATTATAAATTTATCCAAATTATATAGTTTGATACTTGTTGACCGTAATTAAATAATTTAAAACAATATTTGTGATGTCCCCTACCTTTGCCACCGTTGTTGTTTAGTGGATAAACACCAATACAACTCAAGATGGTGAATCTTCACACTTAGATACTAGTCTACATCCATTATAATGAAACTATCCTCCTAGTCCTATCCTTTCTTTTTTGAGAATAGACAGAAGTTATCAATGGAAGGCAATGATAATTTCATTATAATCACTCATATATAAGCCAAATTTTAAAAGCATAACCATTATCCAAAATTTACAGGGTACAAAAGCTAAAAAATGTAAAAAACAACAAGCAAAGAATTAAGCGAGGAACAGACAAAAAAGCCACTGAATATCAATGTTTTAGCTCCAATCCAAATAATGACACTATATTTAGTTTTCACTTTGTTTCCTATATAGAAATATTTGAACAAACATTTTTCATTAAAAAAACTATTCATTTTCTAACGTGTATAGGATGTCCTTAGAATTATTCCCGAGAACAAGTTTTCGTGCCTGGACTTCCTTTCCCAATGGCGCTTTATCGTTCATAACTCTCGGGTTCTTTGCTTTATCTCTTATGTTGTATTGCTTTTTGCACCCCTAGTGCTTTTATATAATAATTATTGCCGATAAAAAAACTTAGTGGGTTTAGGCGTCTAGCCCTTTAGGTTCAAATGGATAAAAGTATAATTCAACAAATTTAAAATAAAAATTAAAATAATTATGTTTAAATGCTTTTAAATTTAAGAAAAAATAGATGAAAGGATATTCAAAATAATGAAACTCATTCTATTTTATTTAATTTTAAATTATGCAATTTAAACAATTCATTAACTTAAGATTATTTTTCCTATTGATATGTTATATTTCATTTTTGTTTATCAATTTAAACAACACATCATTGAATTAGTTCAATTGTTCAAACAAACACATGTACTAGACCAAAAGACAATGTATTTTGTCTTTTTGTTTATCCATCCATGAAATATCGATATATAGCATTATAAGTATGAAGAAGAAATATTTGGGATTAGATTGGTTACCTGGACCACATCTAATGTTGCACTTGCGATCACACCGTGCTTGAAGCCTCACTGCATGTGACATTTTCAGCTCACATTATACATCCAAATCATATTATATCATCTAATTTCATTCTACTAGTTTCCTGTTATTTTTCCAAGCATCACACTTTTTTGGTATAATTTTAGTGAATTAAAGATGTGATGAAAATACGAAAATAGTTTGTATTGCATAATTAAAGAACAATAAAAGTTAAATTCAAAGTAAATGAATGAATTAAGGTGTTTTTTTTATTAAAAAAGAACATTTAATATAAAAAATAGTACAGAGGAAAATCATATTGAAGAAACCATAATCATAATCACTTACAATCGCTTTGAACACAACCAGTAGTGCAACCATCCAAGCAATCCGCAGCATCGGGCTCAACGCTCTCCATTTACATAGAAATTAAAGAAGTATAAGCATCATTGCAGCCACCATCTCCTTTATCACTTTCCCTTCTCTTCTCTTCTCACTCGTAAAACACTAAACTAGTCATGTCTTGATATTTATCAACTCTATGCTAAAGAAATGACCATGATTACTCGATCAAATTACAGAAATGCCAAGCCATATCTCAACATAACATAAAGAAGCACATGTATATTCTGACACTATAACTACACGCTTCTTATAAATTCTCAGGAATCATTTCATTCACAGATGCAGAAGAAGACGTTCCCTAACTTCAGTGATCAAAGTTGGGTTTCTTCCCATGTATAGGTGCTGAATGACAACTTCTTTTTGCAAATATAGTACATGGATGTCAATATCATATCATACCAAAAGTTGAAGTGAAAGTATAGTACACGTTTCTTATTAAGTTAGTATTTTCCCCTCAAATTTCATGATCCACAAAATCAAATAACCACACTAAAACCAGGAGAACTACCCTTCTTTGATTAGCTTGCTTCCTCTCCTCAAACTGCAACTTCTTCCGCAACCTTGTGACATAACGTTCATGAACCTTCCCAAAAGAAAAATAAAAAAGATCAAAGTCAGAAACACAATAATATTCCACATCCTTTTTTAAAACAATAGATTTTTTCTTTTTCTTGCAGAATAGTAGTGCAAATATACCACTTAGATACAAGTGGATTTATATATAATTACATACTAAAAAAATTCTAAAAGAAGCAGAAGCAAAGATCACTACTAGAAAAACGCTTTTCTACGATGATTATTCCAGACATTCTACGTCAGTTATTAACCGTCATCGTAGGTAATATCGTACAATATTCGCATCTATGACGACAGTTCTAAAAAAACTCGTCTAAGAAAAGTTACAATTCTAAGATAATTTTAAAAAAAAATAACCGTCTTAGAATGTCTACAATCTAATACGGTTTTCAAATAACCGTCTCAGAATGTCTTTATTTTAAAAAAAAATTAAAATTGAGGATTTTAAGACAGTTTTTTCAAAAACCGTCTTAGAATTCAAATATTCTAAGATGATTTTTCAAATAACCGTCTTAGAATGTCTTTTATTAAAAAAATAGAAAAAATTGAAGATTCTAAGACGGTTTTTCAAATAATCGTCTTAGAATGTTTTTCTTATAAAAAAATTCACATATATTGAGGTGGAGCCCTAAAAATTTTCAGACAAGGACATGCAAATGTCTCGAGAAAAGTATATTTACATATTAATAAATCAAACAAAAAATCCAGAGACCTTAAAGTTTGTTCTAGGTACTTACGAGAGGTATGTCCACTTGGAAAACTTTTGTGCCCTTCCTTAATAACACTCTTATCTCTAGTACATCTAACATTCTTTGTTACTGGATCAAACACCTGAACATAACAATAATCAATACCATGTTTGAAATTAAATTAATGGCTTTCAACTTCTTCACAAAATTCAAGAAACACATGATGTAAAAAAATACAAAAATAATTTATTAAGAAAATATTTATTGCATAAAAACATTAAAAATTAATACTCAATCATTACTTTTAAAATAATTAAAAATATATATTAAATGTTCCATAGAGAAAAAAAACTGCTAAAGTTATTCATCATTGAAAACCTAATAAGTTGGAAGTGTAGCATTATTGTGGTATTATAACTAGAGTGTAATTTCTATAATTTATACTATCAATTAGTTATAAATGATGATAAATATATTTTTAAGATGACTATTGTTACAAAACAATAAATCATACATTATAATTTTTTTATTCGATATGATAATGCAAAACATATAATATGTACACTATAAGTTCATAGATGTACCTAAAAAAACACTACAAGTGCAAAATACTTTTTTTTACCAAATAAGTGCACAATACTCAAAGGAAACCTCTACGGAGGTTATTCCATATTTATATCATTTAGCTTTTAAATATTATGTAACCATATGTGGGGCATATACAAGACTTGCTAATGAACTTCTTTCTTTATATTTTTGGGTATAAATTGTACCTTTTGTTATTATAATTACATCAATGTACAAGTTTATTTGCTAATGAAAAAATAATTGTATTCTACTTTCAGCAGGATCCCTATTGTTATTTTCCAGTTACTTTTTGCACATTTTTGCCTTGACAGAGGGCTATCTCTGCCAGTGAGTTGAAGCTAGGTATCTCTATTTTCATTTCCTAATTTTCTAGAAGTTTTATCAAGTACACCCGAAGGATAAACAACTCCTTTTCAACTAACCAAGCATTCTGAAACAACTTGAATTACTGGATTCAAAACAAAATAGGCCAATAACGATAAACTTATTTAATTAAAAGTGAGGTCATTACACCATTTAACGAGCCAGAGAAGCAAGGGAGGAAAGGATAGCCAAATTAATCTTCAATTCAGAATTTTTCGTTCAAATGCAAGAAACCAAAAGAGTATATTTTGATATATTGTTTTACCAAAAGTCCCCAAAATCTAATTTAAAAGGAAAACATTTAAGATCATATTCGCTTAGCAATAATAATAATAACAATATGATGCTAAATTTCAAATCACAAAGGCAAAGTAAAAATATAATAATATTTACAACTCAAGAAGGTTCAAACAATATTCATATTAGCATATGGATTGCGAGAGTCAACACAAACTAAATAGAACAATTTTTCAGAGATCCCAAAAATAACTTACTATTAACCAGAAAAAGAAATTATTAACTTATTATATAGCTCCATGCCATTACGTATCACAAAAAACATTCCATGGACAACTTGAAAGCATCATTTGTGGCATTTCAAAACTATAATAAAAATAGAAAGACAAAATAGAAACATGACAAAATCATGTAGTGGTGACAATTATTTCTAAATAACACCGTAGCACCACATTTAACCATAACTCTCTCTAAAAATATAATATTTAACTCATTTTTATTGGTTGATTCAGCTTTTCCACAAATTTATATTTCACAAAGAAGCAAAGTCAATTATGCCACTCTCCAATTAATCATCACAACATGAGAAAATCAAGACTTTTTGCATATTGCTTATAGTGTGTTTGGTTTCCTGGTGGGAGTCATGAGAATTGATTTTGATTCCAGTCAAACTTGATTTTGTCAAAATATAGATGTTTGGGTATTCCAACTTTTGTTGGGTAAAATTGATTTTTCCTAAAAACCTCAGTTTGACTAGAAGTGATGAAAAGTAACTTTTACATTAGGATGAAAAATTTACACTAAGTTTTAAACTAATATTTTCTATGGAGCTCATAAAGCACTAGTCGTTGGCTCTAGGAAAAGAGGGCTGGACTAAACTATAATATTTCGTAAGCACTAAACAGTTAATATGCAATTCAATAATTTTCTTAATTAAAACAAGTAAATAGCACCTAAACTTGTCAACATGTATTGTGGGCTTGGCTCTACTGAACATGCTAGCAAGTTATTTGATGAAACTTGGGAAAGAATCGTAAATCTCTGGAATAGAATTGGGGCTTTAATCTTGTGCATGTCTTGCTACATTGGAATAAGGAGAGTTGATTCATGGCTATATCCTTAGATGGGGTCTTGATTCTATACTGCCAATTCTTAGCACCCTTATTACAATCTATGAAGATGCTTTGAGATTTCAAAGGGGAAAATAGTGTTTGATATCTATATTTCACTTATATCAAGACAAAATATTAAAAACCAAGTTTGCTAATTGCAAATATATAGCTATAGCTTATGGATCTATCAGATTCTATCTCCTGGTTATTCAATAATATGGAGCTAAATATAATCCTGACAAAGGAAGAGAAATAAATTAACGGAAGTATTAGCAAAATCGGCATAAACTCTAATTTATAGGTGTTGTGCCAAGATTAGATTTTACTTCACAAAAGAATGAGTTTTTTGTATGAGCAAGAATAAGCAAAATGCAGAAAAATGAACCAAAATTGCATAGAACTCAGCAGCCACTTTTATTCAATTCTGCAATTTTTTTTCCTCTGGTTACAAAAAACTCTCTTATGATCTAGGCTATGCAAGAAGAAGAAATAGAAGCACTATTTCAAGCCTAATCAACTTAAAACTACCTAATTGTTACATGCTATAACAGAATAACAGAAAATAGAAAATAACTAAGTTGGTAAAGTCTAAGAGAACCTAACTAATGGTTGTTAATGAACCAACATACAACAATTCTCCACCTTGGTTCAATAACAAAACATTAACAAAAACAGTGGTTGCTGCAGAAATAGGATTTGATCACCCTTCAGCTGAATTAAGTCCAAACAATGGAAAAACTTGCTGCTTGGAAGAGCCTTTGTGATTATATCAGAAGGATTGTGATCAGTTGAAATCTTCTTGACTATAACTGATCCTTGACCAATAAGTTCTCTCACAAAATGCATCTTAATATCAATGTGTTTTGTCCTCTCATTATGCACAAAATTTTTGGATAAATCAATGGCACTTTGGTTGTCATAGTGTACTGTTATCACTTCATTTTGTATCTTCAACTCCTTTGTAATGCCTTCAAGCCACAGAGATTCTTTCACAGCTTCTGTAAGAGCAATATACTCAGCTTCAGTGGTTGATAAAGCCACTACCTTTTGAAGGCTAGCTTTCTAACTAATTGCAATGCCAAAAGCAGTGAACACAAATCCTATAAGGGATTTCCTTGAATCTAAACAGCCAGCATAATCAGAATCTACAAAACCTTCAATAGCAGTTGTTCTTTTGCTATTCCTAGCTCCACCATAAACTAGAACTCTTCCAAGTGATCCTCTGATATATCTGAGTATCCATTTCAGGGCTTGCCAATGTGCTTTGCCTGGATTTGCCATGAACCTACTTACTAGGCTCAGTGCATGAGCTATGTCAAGGCGAGTACATACCATAGCATACATCAGTGATCCTACAGCATTAGCATATGGAATACCTTCCATATAAATTATATCATCATGTGTCTTAGGCGCTTGACTTGTACTGAGCTTAAATTGTTGTGACATAGGAGTAGTTACAGGTTTGGAATTTGACATTCCAAACATTTCAAGAACTTTTCTGAGATATAACTCCTGGGACAGATACAACAATTTCCTTTTTCTGTCCCGTTTGATTTCTATTCCCAATATTCTCTTGGCTGCTCCCAAATCCTTCATTTCAAATTCCCTGCTCAACTCAGATTTCTATTTTTCATCCTCACTCTTGCTGTTACTTGCTATCAAAATATCATCAACATATAATAGCAATATCACAAACTCATCTTTAGAAGGAAATTTGAAGTAAACACAATTATCATAATGACTTCTATGAAATTGTATGTCAACCATAATTTCATCAAATCTCATATTCCATTGCCTGGGGGACTGCTTTAGACCATACATGGATTTGTTTAATTTGCAAACATAATCCTCTTTACCTTTGACTTCAAACCCCTCGGGTTGTTTCATCAATATCACCTCATCAAGCTTTCCATACAAAAATGTTGTCTTCACATCCATTTGTTCTAACACAAGATTAAATTCTGCCACCATAGCCATAAGAATTCTGATTGACCTGTGTTTCACTACAGGAGAGAAAACTTCATTGAAGTCCATTCCCTCCTTTTGAGAGAATCCTCGAGCAACAAGTCTAGCTTTAAATCTGTCTGGTTCAACTCCTTGGATGCCTTCTTTCTTCTTGAAGATCCATTTGCAGTTGACCACTCTAGAACCAGGTGGTTTTTTAATCAATTCCCATGTATGGTTGTCATGGAGAGACTTAATCTCTTCATTCATGACACTTAGCCATTTTTCTTTCTCCTTACTAGCTAAGACAGCTTTAACAATTTTTGGATCTTCTTCCAAAACTTCACTGGCAGCTACCAGAGCAAATTCTATTAGATCAGTATATCCATACCTCTTAGGTTGTTTGATTTCCCTTTTGGTTCTATCTTAAGCCAACACATAGTCAACTTCTTCTTGTTCCTCTTCTTTAGATTTTTCTTCATCAAGAGGCCAATTAACAACTTGTGTTTCAGCATGTTTATCCTCAGTCTCCACCTCAAAATTTAATTTTTTAGAATCGTTTTCCTTACTCTGATCAGTGCTGGACTGAACCATGTTGGGCTTAGTCTTGTAGGCCATTTAAGCTTCATTGAAGATAACATCACAACTCACTAAACACCTCTTAAAACCAGCCTCCAAACACCACAGCTTATACCCTTTCACTCCCTCAGGATATCCTAGAAAAATGCACTTGACAGCTCTAGGCAACACAACCAAATACCTTTAGCTGTTTTAGACTCGGTGGATGGCCATACCAAATCTCCTCAGGGGTTTTGAAATTCAGAGTTGTTGAAGGACACTTGTTGATGAGACATACAACAGTCATTGCTGCTTCAACTAAAAAAATCTTAGGTAATCCTGCACTCAGCAACATACATCTCACTCTCTCCAAAATGGTCCTGTTGAATCTTTCAGCTAAACCATTTTGTTGAGGGTGCCCGCAACTGTCCTATGCCTTGTAATTCCATTCTCTTTACAGAAATCATTGAAAGGTTCATAACAGAACTCAAGACCATTATCAGTACGAAGCCTCTTGATCTTTCTGCCTGTTTGGTTTTCCACAAGTGTTTTCCAGCTTTTGAAGTTATCAAAAGCCTCATCTTTTGTTTTCTGAATGTAGATCCACAACTTCCTTGAGTAGTCATCCACAATGCTCAAGAAATACCTTGCTCCAGAATGAGAGGGAGTCTTGGTTGGACCCCAAAGATCAACATGAACATAATCAAGGGTACCTTTTGTTCTCTGTTGTCCAGCATTGAATATGGCTCTGCAGGCTTTGCCATAGACACAATGTTCACAGAACTTTAATCTTTCCATTTTGTCCCCACATAGCAGCTCCTGTTTTGCCAATTCAATTAACCCCTTCTCACTTACATGGCCCAACCTCATGTATCATAACTCAGTTTTTGATAAAAACTCTTCTGGTTGCAGTATCTGCAGAGCCAATTACAACTTCACCATCTACAGAATAGAGGCCATTCTCCATAATTCCCCTCATGACAACCATGGAGTCTTTAACTACATTCAGTATTCCTTTTTCACCCTTGAACACATACCCTCTTTTATCAAATTCACCAAGAGAGATTAAATTTCTCTTCAACTCAGGTACATATCTGACCTCTGTGAGAATTCTTTTAGCCCCATCTGGAAACTTGAACCTTATAGATTCAATTCCTTCAATTTTGCAAGGCTTGTTATCTCCAAGGAGTACTAACCCGTCTGCTTGATCAGAAAATTGTTCAAACCATGATCTGTTTGGTGTCATATGCCATGAACACCATGAATCCATTATCCATTTAGTTTCTAGATTCTTTTCAGACACCATCAGTGCCTCTGCAGATTCATAGCCAACATCTTGAACAATTGCAGCATTTCCTGAGTCTTTCTTCCTATTGTTACTACCACCATTTTTCTGCCTTTTCAGGACAAAACTTTCCTTGTATGACCCTCCTTTTTATAGTGATAACATCTTATTTTGAAGATGTTTCCTTCACCATTCTTTTGATTTTCTAGCTTTTTCTTATTCTTATCAAATTTACTATCTTTCTTGAAGGTCTTGCCTCTTGCTGTCAGCCCTTCACTACTTGTAGAGGACTTCTTTTCCTTTCTTTCATTCAATTCCTTTGAATTCAGAGCAACCTGCACTTCCTCAAGAGAAACAGAGTCTCTTCCAAATAATAAAGTCTCTTTGAAATGAGAGTAACTCTTAGGCAAAAAGCACAGCAATAGCAAAGCTTGATCCTCATCATCAATGGTGACATCGATATTTTCAAGATCTAGAATCAGTTTATTAAACAAATCTAATTGTTCTCCTACTAATCTATCTTCATGCATTTTAAACGAATACAAAGACTGCTTTAGGTAAAGACGATTAACTAAAGATTTGGTCATGTACAAACCTTCAAGCTTTGACCAAACCCCAGCAGCAGTTATTTCCTTAGAGACTTGCCTCAGCACCTTGTCTCCGAGACTGAGGATAATTGCACTGTGTGCCTTCTGCAGTAGTGCTTTCTTATCCCCATCAGCCATCATCTTTTCAAGTTTGGCTTCTCCATCAAGTACTTCCACCAGGCCCTGCTGAACAAGAAGAGCTCTTATCTTCAATCGCCATAACCCAAAATCATTTTGCACTGTGAATTTTTCAACCTCATACTTGGTCGAGCCCATTTCTTGAATCGAACTCAAAATCGCTCCATGCTCACTACACCAATTTGTTGTGCCAAGATCATATTTTACTTCACAAAAGAATGAGTTTCTTGTATGAACAAGAATAAGCAAAATGCAGAAAAATGAACCAAAACTGCACAGAACTCAGTAGCCACTTTTATTCAATTCTGTAGTTTTTTTTCCTCTGGTTACAGAAAACTCTCTTATGATCTAGGCTATGCAAGAAGAAGAAATAGAAGCATTATTTCAAGCCTAACCAACTTAAAACTACTTAACGGTTACATGCTATAACAAAATAACAGAAAACAGAAAATAACTAAGTTGGTAAAGTCTAAGAGAACCTAACTAATAGTTGTTAATGAACCAACATACAACAATAGGCACTCAAAATATCTTAAGGGATATCATTAAGGTATGACAGATTCATGCAAGATTGGTACATATCACAACTTCAATAGTTACAACCCCTTTCACCATACCCGTTCCATTAGTTCCAGGTGATTAGGAACTTGAAGTCAAAAATGGAAAAAACATATTAACTTAAAAAAACCTAGTAGTTGTTTTTACCAAAACAGCCGTCTAAATATTGTGAAATGATCAAATAAGTAAGGTTTGAATCAAAAAAGTATGTAATAAAAGAATATAAGAGAAACATACTACAAGCATAATAACATTAAGATGAGAAAATATAAAGACATTAAATAGCATGTGTAACACCAACTAGGATTTTCCAAATGCTACTTTGAAACATGGTTAAATTGTAAGGTCTGTTGATACTCCAACTTTGCTGAAATCACCATCAAAACAGACACCAGTTTTGTACTAACACTAGATAATTTAATATCATATATTTGGAATATAACCAATTTTCATATTCTTCAAGAATTTTCTATGGATAAAAACTATTTTAGCATAACATACCCACGTAACTCTTACTAACAAAATATTATTCATTTAATCCAGCATTTATGCCATTTGATGTCTTAGGGCTATCCCAGTCAAAAGCTTAAATCAAATGATTCTAACAAGCAAGAGAGGAAATCATTGCAATATGATGATCAAGATTGACTAGTTTCCAGATCAAATAAGATGGTAACAATACAATACCAAAACTAAAATCCTAAATAGGTAACAGTCAGAAAATAACCTGGACAGCGGAGACAGCAGGACTAATTATGTCATTCTGAATCCTTGAGGTAGTAGGCATTGCATTTTTTTTCTCCTTTAAAAGCATATGAAGCAATAATATCAAAATTTGACAATTGCATATTAGCTTTAACAAGCTCTACGACACATGATTTTGTAGTTTCGATCTAATGATGTGTACCAAGGCATATTTAAGAACATATCCATCAAGAGAAAATTAAATTGGTCTGAATTTTAAATGTTATAAACATCTTATAACATACCAAAGACAAAGTTTGTCTCCTCCAAGAAAGGCTCTTAATTACCATATTCAAAGCAAAATCATTTAGATTATTGACAATGTCTTCTACTGCAGCCAAATCCTACTTGGCATATCGGTTGTCTTGTGTCATAAGAGTTTCACATGCATAAATTAGTCTATCTACAATTGCAATAGGAATTTCAAGTTTGAGCCTCATTCTGTCCATTCCTGGGATTGTTGACATACCATAAGAGCAAAACTTTAATACTGCAAGTGTTGTGGATTTATTATTTGTGAAAATAATTACATAATCTACATCACCTGTCCAGCTCTCTTTGCCACACAAACTACAACTGATCCTTTTGATTCACAATACCAATTCCATGATATGCACTATGTGCCTAATAAAATGAGGGAAGATATGTAAATATTGTAATATTTACCAACATGAAAATATCATGGTTTAGTAAAATTGACTCAGAATGTTAAGTAATTTCTCTCCCCATCAACAACAAGGCATATAATCAAAACCTCACAATGAAAACCACATAACCAAAAAACTATCCCAATTCAAGAGACAGACCATACAATAACCAGAGTTAACCATATCTACAAAAACAACACAACAGTACCTACAATAATCCAAAAACATCCCTTTCTCATGACGACAATGGATACTTCCTGGCCTCCCCCATTTCTTCGACCCTGTCCCTGATCCAACCTCGTTCATCATCATTGCTCCCGAGCTTGTCACCCTCGCTGTCGCCACCGAAGTAACACCCCCAATGCCATTCTCAGCCGACACCAACATCCAATTCGAGAATGAAGAAGCCTGTTATGGCAGAGGAGGTGGTGCCTACAATGGCATCGCCACCACAGGAGCAACTTCTTTCTCCAGTAGAGAACTGAAGCTGCCAACAACAAACCCCATGGGGAAGAGCCCCCAACAACAATAATAAGCCTCTTGTCCCAGAACAAGTGGCGGTAGGGATGAAATCGTGACACCGTGAAAGGATCTATCACAATTCTGGCACCATATGCAACAACCCTCCTAAACCCTTGTGAAGAGGATGTACTTAAGAAGGCACTGGGTGGTGTCATCCGCCACTGCCGTGGCCGGGTGGAAGTTGTGGTGGCTGGGCGCCTGCTCCATTTTGGAAACCCTATAGGAGGAGTCGAAGAGAGAGAGGGAAAAAGTGAGAATCAGAGAGCGCGAAATAGTAGTGAGACATTAAATATTAAAAAAGCAAAAAATCTTCTATGACAATCTTATAAGACGGTTTTTATAAAACCGTCGTAGAATGGTTGTATTTATTTACAAAATTGTCACCACGTCACATTCTAATACGCTTTCTATGCAATTCAAATAGGCACACTATTGAATTTATTCCTTTCTTCTTCATTTAATCTGCCCCAAATCTTTGTTCTGTTTCTTGTTCCATAAGAAAGCATATGTTGCTACAAAGGCTATAGATATGCATATCAATAACATGCTTAGACTGGACCTTGAGAAATAATGGTATATGGTCAATTGGATATATGCAATATCGGGTTCGGATGACAATAAGTATAAGGAATAACATAAAGGAGGATGACATGATAATGTTAAGATAGAGCAAACTATTTTTGTCCTAAAACTACAAAAACTGGTTCATCCAATGCATTTGGTTTGAACCATAATGTTGAAAAAGTTGGAAGTCAAGTGTAATATCAAGAAACCTCATGTGGAGGTTAGTATAATTTATTTTATTATGTATTACCTCTAAGATTTGATGTGTCTTTCCCCAAAAATTGAAGACCCTCTTGCGATTGGAAAAAGCAATAAGGCTAAGCAAATATACCCAACAATGCCTAAAGCGAGAGCTGAATATTCCAGCTTGACTTCCTACCTGTGCAACAAGAACCATTCAAATGCATTAACATTTCAAGACTTGGAAACAGCTTCCTTGACAGATTCAAAAGGATGCAGATGGTTGGTTGTCTCCAACATGTTCTGCCAGTAGTGTCTCTTCAACAATTTTTGAAAAGAATTCTGATGGTAGCTTGTCTCTAACATGTTCTATCAGTGGTATCTCATCAAAAAAATTTGGAAAAGCTTCAGATGGAAGCTTGTCTCCAACATGTTATGCCAGGGGTGCCTCTTTTGCAATTTTTGGAGAAGATTCAGATGGTAGCTTGTTATCCAATATGATGTACCTCTTGTTCCACACCCATACCAATCTGAACAATAGCATCAACGAACCAGTAGAGGGTTTTCATGCAAAAATCATTTTTATTATCTCACAAACCATCATGTAATTGCAATTCATACTACACAACAAGTTAGTTACCTTGAGGAACTCGAGAAGAAGCTGGAACTTGTCAACAACAAGTTTTATGGGAGCAATTAGGACCTTTTGGTCAAAACCAAAATCACCACAATGGTCACCATGCAAGAAACTTGTTGCCCTCATTCAACCTTATTTCACAAAAACCAACATTAGCACATACAAAATAGGGAAAGATTAAAGGGAAAAAAACAAAGTTTAAAATTATACAAGTTTCATTTTCCCACTTCTTCCAACGTCTCATAAACAAGCAATTTCTCGTCCCTCGAGAAGTAGAAGGCTCTGACAAGAACCACCTTCTCATGCTTAATCTTCCCCGAACCTCCATTTGCATCTCAAACTCTTTCTTTGTCTCCACAATGTCCTTAAACCTCTTCACCTCCATGGTGGTTCCTTCTTCCATCACCAACTTATAGGAAATCCCCACGCTACCCTTCCCCAACACCTCCACTAAAGCCTTCAACAAATCCTCCAAATTGAAACAATAAATTCCCCCTTTAAAGAACACAAGCTTGTTCCTCTCCACCTCCGCCAAACCATTGGTGATATCCTCCTTCGACAACAATGTCACCGCCTTCGCGGGCTATCTTTTCCACCACCGGAGACACAACAACAATAGAAGCAACCACAATGCCAAGCCAAGAACAGACCCCACAACGATTGTGACAATGATGCCAATGCAGAAAGGTTTTGTGACACCATCTATCCCTGCATACATATTTATATAATATCATACATGAAAATACAGAATTAATTAAAATGATTTTATTCAATAAACATAAAGGAGCTCACGTGGGTAAAAGGTTCACATTCGCATCAATCATCAAATTAAAAACTTATCAAATAAGGGTATGAAAACATCTATGGCCCAAAACAAGGTCATCCAATTCTTTTACAAAAGGAAACAAGTTAAGCAACGAAATAACATAAAGTAACATGTTCAGAATATCATGCAAATAATACAGAAACCCATGTCTCAAAGTCACATCCTATCATAGCATTGTGTTCCAACGTCCTCTAGCATGAGATTCTCCATAGTTATCCACCTAACCATTTGCTCCCACGAACACAAAGTTCGAGATCATCACAAGATCCAAATACAAACAACACACAGGAAGTAAGTTACCACATTCTTAACTAACAGAGAGAAATAGAACAACATGCATATACATATCATATAAATGAAATACAACTTACTTAAAGATAACTCACATCATTTCACCACTTATCGCGTGACATCACATCTCAACACCATGTCTCACACATTTTCACATCATTCATGTACTCAAGAATCAAAACACGATATCACTCAACCAATCAATATTGATCAATACACAAGCATCATGCAACAAATATACTAAGACTCAATTCTATATGCAATGTGGTACCATGTCAGTGAAAAATCTTGTCGGTCACCTAGGAGTATATGAAAAGACAGACCACACACTGGTAAGTCAGGTCACTCTCACTAGGTAAAATCATAGGGAGATCAGTCAGGGTCACTCTATTTTGCGAGAATGCTCCAACTATATGAGATCAGCATAGACTTTAAGGAATATTCAAACTGAGTGTATTTACCCCTAAGGCCTACACTTCGAAAAGTCTATCAGGGTCTTTCCTTCCTGATTCAGGTCCAACCCAAAAAATATTTTTGCACGCAAACTCTATCTATAAATTGTACAAAACATATGACTCCTTAATTATTCTCAAAATAATTTTAACTTTTCGCGCTTCAAAGTGATTAAACTCGTTGGGTTCCTACAATGAATTCCATCATAATACTCATCGCGCATTAACTCGTCGCCCTTAAAGGGTCTTACAGTCGTGTGATTGTACGGTTCATAGCCCACAACTGAATGCACACAACATTTCAATACACATGTATGGTCTCACAATTTAACACATACTCAACTTGTCACTTACACATAGTTCATCACACTTCCATAATCCCAAGATAACACGTTATCACGCCTCATGCATTATATACATGTCACACAATAATAATATTAATATGTTTGTTCATACGATTAAACCCCTCAAACAATTTCACATAATCATATCAAAATCAAAGGAATAAAAAATCATAGGTCAAAAACATAACAACACCAAGAACACTCAATTTTATCAATTAATTAGCATTAGGGAATCAATTGGCCCATCAAACACAACAATCTCGTAACTATAATCATAAATGAAAAATCACAATACAGTCAATATCACAAAATAAATCTCAATTTGATCCTCTAAGGATCCTTACACATGTTCATTCTAACCCCAATTGCGATAAACTCATCCCTTACCTCTAAGAGGACTCACGTGTGTAATCTGGTAGCGATAGTGACATCTCTAGCGGTTCCCTAAGATTCCTCAAGATTCCTCAAGATTTTTCTTTGGTTGCTCTGCTAGGGTTTCCCAACATTAGAGAGAAGGAGAAGGGATTGAAGTCTCCATTTCACTGTCTCCGTGCGAGGAACATTTCTCTCACTGTAAACATTATATCATAAATCCCAACATTGGGGATGTTTGCAATTGAGTACCAAACTTGTTGTTTCAATTTCACGACGGTTAACGAGTTTAGGATCGTAACTTTACTGAGACATGTTTGGGTGTATGTGGGAAAAAGAGAGTTACGTGCAAGGGACATTTCTCTCACCAAAGACATTATTTTACGAATTCCAATGGTTAGGATGTGAGATAATGAGTTTTGAACCTGGTGTTCAAATTTCATTACGATCTAACGATTAACAAGTCTGGAATCGTAGTTTTACTTAAACAGGTTTGAGTGTATGTGGGAAAAAAAGGAGGTTTTGGGAGAGGGGGAAGGAAAACTGAATTTAAGAGGAAGAGAGAGCGTAGAGACGTATAGTAAATGTAAAACTGACCTAATATGTCTCTATTTATAACTAGGGTACTCTTGACTTATTATTTACTCTATTTTTTGTTTTATTATTTTATAAAAAAAAAACTTTATTTTACTCCTTGTCAAATGAATAAATAAAATCTCCTTTTTATTTTCTAAGAACATATATTTATTTTATTTACCTTAAAACCATTATTTTAATTCATAAAACTATTTCTTCTTATTTATTTAATTACAAAAATCTCATTATTTTCCTAAAACTCTATTTATTTTTAAATAAAATCATTTTTAATTTATTTTATGAAAAATAGAATGTTACAAGTTTCATTTTCGGTCTCGATCTCGATCTCGTGGCGAGGGTTTTTAGAAGACATGTTGTTGATTTAGAGCTCTTCAGAGGGAGCGATGACGAGAGGTTGCTAGAGGTTATCGAGCTCGTCAATGAGGGTGAGGACGGAGAATTTGGAGCGAAGAACCTCTTCCTGCTCCTTGTTCAAGGGCTTGCCCTGGGTGACGACCTCTTCCATGGCGAGGGGCGAGGATGCGGTTCAGCTTCTTCCCTGGGCGATAGGGTTTATGTTGGCTCAAAAATGAGAACGATTGAAGAATGTGATAGGGCGTGAGAGAGGCATGCCTTTTCAAAAAGTGAGATGTGTTTTCAAAGACGGTTCTTGAAGAAACCGACGTAGTAATGCTTTTTTAAAATGATTTTCTTAAAACCGTCTTTGAAAAGTTACAAATATTTATAAAAATGTCACTGTCCTTATTTTTAAGACGATTTTTGTATAACCGTCATTGATCCGCTATCATCGAAAATGTTTTTTTTAGTAGTGCATTACCCACATCACACACCTTATATTGAGAATGATTATAGGTAAAGGAAACTTCACCCTTAGAAGTTGGAATTGAATCTAGCAATTTGTGAACACACGTTGCAATCTAAAGGTGGACTTGTATTGGACATTCATTTTTGGGAACAAGACTTTAAGAGGTTCCTTTTTTGGTGCCTACGTTTGCATGTTTCTTTCTACAACTTTGACCATAACTGATTGTGTATTTGTGGTGACCCTGGGGGATACATTTTTTCCTATCCTTCTATCTTTTAGAACTATTAATTGAGAAATGTTTACGACACACCACTAGCCAATTTCCATGTATGCAACTAGAGCAATGATATGACAATACTTACTTGCTCTTCAATGTGATAAAGTTACTAATTTAGGTGCTCAATAAGTTGCTTTTCAGTAAGTATTAATTGACTGACGTTTTTTTTTTATTATTCAGAAAAGTAGAGAAATAAGACAAATTTCTAACAGAAGAAATGCCTAAGGTATCTGTTAGGATAACAACCAAAGTTAGTGAAGACGATCATCTCTTACGACAAGAGAGTGATAGCAAAAGATCTCATCTTAGTTAGTCAGTCAACACATTTGTTGCCTTCTCAATAAATATGTTAGAAGGACAATTGTCATGGCTTGGATAGAAAGGACCAAATTCGCTTGACAATAGAAGGATAAGGGTGAAAAGGTCTTCTTTTGCTTCATCAATGAGAATTGCATATCTTGTCAAGGTAATAGGCTGAAAACATGGAGCGGATTTGATACCATTAGCTACATCATACACCTTATATTGAGAACGATTTGAGGTAAAGGAACTTGCACCCTTAGAAGCTGGAATTAAATCTAGTATTATGTGAACACACGTCGCATTATGAAGGAGGTGCCTATGCGTGATTTGGATAAATTGGCCATATGCCTCAATGGTTTAATTTGGGAACAAGACTTGAAGTGGTTTCTTTTTTGGTACCTAAATTTTCAATTTCATTTTATACAACTTTGATTATACGTGATAGTACATTTTTCTCCTTCTTACTTGTCTCATTCAAGTAGGCCCCTAAAGCTTTCCTTTTTTTTATTTTGCCTTTCAGAATTATTATTGGAGCGATAGCTATAACGCAATATTAATCAATCGATGTGTAAGCAACTAGAGCAATGACATGACAATATTTTGAAATTTGCTTCTCTGTTATCCTTTTTCTAACTGTCCTTGTATTATCTATGTAGTTGTGTTAATATTTAATTTTGTAATTCAATTTTAAAATTGTGTGATTTTCAAGGGACAACACAGAAACAGCCGCAAAAAGAATAGCAGAAAAACCAAATTCCAATATTTCTCTTCAATGTGATAAAGTGGCTAGTTTAGGTGCTCATTAAGTCGTCTTTTTCAGGTTGTGTATACATTATTCTTCCATTATGAATGACAATGGGACAAAGCATACGTGGATGGTAATATTCTGTCACACGTCTCGTAATTCTTAATGCCTTGAGAGCTGATTCAGCTCAAGTTGTATTCACTAGAGGATTTTAGTCCTTTTATTCACTGAAAACTCATCTCATACATTCCTCATACCCGTATAAACACTCATTAAGAGGATATCCATGAATATTTGTTAAAACAAACATAACTTTTAAAGAAAATAAAAATATAAAACAAAACCAAAATTTTGAAATATATATTTATACAAAATATAATCTCCTTCACACAATTTTTGAAACACGCAAATAATTTTTTGTCAAAACAAAACCATATTACCTTTTTTTTATTAAAATAAGCAAAAGATAAAACCGTTGTTGAGCAAAATTGTAATTTTCCTTTTCCTCTATAAACCAAAATCTTTGTAATAAACCAATACCTTTCCTCATAGGCTCATATGCTTCGCTTATTTCTTGCAAATTATTACTATTATTTTACACGAATTATTGTTACTCTGGGACTTATCCGAGAAAAATCAAATTAAATATGAGGAAATTGAAATCTCACGATTTTTTTTTTTGTTACATCTCACAAATTTATTAAAAGAGAAATGATAATAATACATTTTTAACACAATATTTTTTATATATATTTTTAATTAGTATTTAAAATTTGTTAAGATTTACGGAATAATGTTTGTTTCAAAATTGTTTCATAAAAATATATCTCCATATAAGTCTATTTTGTTCTTAAGTTCTCCACCTCAATCCTTCATATTCACGATTATTTGATTATTTTCTATCATGAAGGGGTGAAGTTTACTCTTCTACTATCTATCTGGTATAACTTCTTATTTATTATAAATTATAATTTTTTATTATATAAAATAAGCATTTATTATGTGTCACAGGTTAAAATACTAGTTAAAAAGTGTCTTAATAACATTCTTTATATTACAGGATATCTGAATATTTGGCTAGAATTAAACTGGATTGTAATTAGTTAAGGAAGTTTAACTTAATTGATTAAGTAATGTGTGTTAGTTGTTAAAAAAATTTCTATTATCTTTAATTTTTATGGTTAAAAAAAACTGATCATTATATTGTAATTTGAAAAAACAAATGAAAAAGTTTTTTATCCATTCCACTGTCCTAGAGTCCTATGCTCATTCATACGTGGTGAGCAAAATATTTATCTTGTCAGAAGAGTCAAAACATCTTTGGTTTGTATGGCTCCCATTGGGAAACAAGTAACAACGACTTAAAGCGCTGAATTGGCACTGCCAAGCCCCACTGGCCCACGACCACGATTAATCAAAACGATCAACGACGAGAGTAACGGTTAGATATTTCTTCTGTTGCTTTACACCGAATTGCATAATGCATCATCACACTGGGTTCATGACTCTTAATCATGCACACTCAGCAGCTTGCTTTAATACATTTTGGGTGTAATTCTTTTTTTTGAATTTATCAATTGGGAATCGCACTCATTTTGGGTGTTACCATTAATTTCTACATTAGACGTCATAATATTTATTACGATTTTTTTATTATTATTATTTTAACTGAATTTATAAACTTTTTTATAATTTCAGTTTTTTTAATTTACTTCTTTATATAAAAAAAATTTATATTTACGACTTTCAAGTAGTAAATCTCTTTTTCTTTAACATTTTTATGTTATTTTTTCTTTAAAAAAATTGTAAGTATTTTTTAAGTTAATTTTTTAAAACAATTGCAAATAATTTTTTATTTAATTATTTAATAAATAATTTTTTTTACTTTGTTAGTTTTATTTAATATTTTTATATGGTTTTATTTAATATTTTATATATTATTTGAATATTATTTTATTTCATATATTTTTCTTATTAAATATTTTATATATTTTTTTTACTAATGTTAAGGAATTTTATTTATTTTATAAATGAAAAAAATAATACAAAATACTTAAATCAAATAATGAAAAATGAAAAATAACATAATACATTAATATATACTTTTAATGCTTACATTTTAAAAATGATAATTTTTTTTACCTATATATTTCTGAAATATACAATAACTTTAATCTCTGACTTTATATGTCATTATGACATGACCAAATTAAGATGAGATTACCGAAAAATATAAGTACCAAAACACATTTTTTTAATGTAGAGTTCAAAATCAGTTTTGTCCATATCTTTAAAAAGATAGAATAGTTCATTTTATCCTTTAAATTTTAATTTTAATTTTAATTAATGAATTAATTAATATTTTTATCATGTAATTAAATAAAATTTAATAAAATAGAAATAAACAGAGAGAAGAAATTAAAGAAGTTACGTGTCACCCTCAGCAGAGTTTGGAAGAAACCGAACTGGCACTAGTTAAGATGGAAGCCAGCCAGCAGGGATACAAAAGCAAACAAATTCTGTTGAAACGTTGTTGAATGATGCTCTTGTCTTGCGAGTTACTCTCCGGGTTCCCTCTCGGATCCTATGGTGCTGTGGACACCTTTCATTCATAACGCACGTTTTAATTTGCCAACTGCACTATAATACAGGGTCCTAGATATTAATTAAAAAATTATAAAAAAAATATTTATTATGTAAATCATAAAAAAAAATTATTAACAACTCAATTTTTTATCTCTTAATAAAAATATTTATACTTTAAATTTCTTAATCATATTTTTAATACTTGTTAACATTTACTTTTTTATATAATATATTCATCCTCCACCGAATGGAGACCACAAATTAAACAAGCAAGGCGTTTCCAACATACTGCAAAAGACCTTCATATCCTCCAACCTCGTGTGGGCCCTGCATGTTTCTTTGTCTCAACAACTCCTCAGTTAAGACAAAGAGGGGTATTTAAGGCAATTAACGCAACTATTTTGTAAAACCATACTCCTATGTCCTCCAATATATAAATACCACCCTTTAATTTGTCACAGTGAATTTTTCTCGTTTTCTCTGTCCTTTTCGGATCTTTCTTGGTGTCAGAGAAAATGAAGTGACGCGGTCTACTGACTGAGTAAGATCTCTTCTCCTTTTATGTTTTGTGTTATGTGTCTCTTTCAATACCAGTTTCAGATTATATCACTCTGCATGTTGAATTCAGTATGCCTCGCAAGTTGCAACTCTCAAAACAATTTAGTTTTCAACATGTTTTCGAATCAGCTGCATTCCTGTAGTTCTTCCATTTTTATGCATGCTTTTATATAGAGAGTGAGAAATTAAACTTCTAATTTCAAATCTCCATTATTTTTTATGAGATGATTAATTCTTAGTTAATCCGTGGACATGACTGTCGTAAAAAAGGCACAGTATTTATATATGCACATAGTCCGGCACATCTGTAGAGAAATTACTCTTTAACTCATAATCTACTTCCTTTAAAAATTTGTCTTGTGATTTTCAGCTATGAAAATACCTTTGCCTTTGAAAAAAGAAAAAGACCTTGATTTGCTCTCTTAAATTTGAAAAGAGTCGTGTTTGAATTAACCCGTTGAACAATTCGCTTCTTTGAATCCCATTAAAACCTGCATTTTCAATTTTAATTACAAGAACACAAGCCAACCTCTTAATTTTTGTTTTTGTTATTTTGGCCTGCTTTCTGTCCTCGGGACACTAATTCTCTCATTTCTTTCACTTTTTTCCCACAATTTTTTGTTTTGCCCCAGTGCACCTAAAGCCTGTGTTGGGAAAATACACACAACAATGGTACTATTACGTATACATATAGAAACAAAAAACAGAAAATTAAGCTAAGTGGAATATGTATATATGTGTACATATACATAAACAAAAAAGGATCACTGTCACGCCGAGTGTACTTCATTACGAAGCAACATAGACACAACCATATATATGCATGTCTTAGCCTTTCCTTTCATCTCCAATTCAAATCCGCAATTCTTTCCAAATTTCATTCATTAATTACTGCATTATCATCCATCCATCCAAAAATTCTTAATTTGCTGCCAGCTATATCATAGAGTAGTTATGATTTTCTACGTATGTATGAATTTTATTTAAGTATTTTACTATCAATGTATTAATTTCATTGACAATCAAAAATTCAAAAATCATGATGTATAACTTCAAATTATGATATGTTTAATTTTTAAGGCAATTTAATCTTTTTTAGTACATGTAAAAGTCAATAATCTTCATGTGTATAGATTTTTTTATTTTATTTTTTCTTGTCACATAATATCAAATTTACACTTTTTTTTCTCTGTTTTTTCTCACTAAATGTCTACTAACATGAGATGATATGTCGATAAACATTTTCGCAATGCTGGATAATTCATCATATATATATATATATATATATATATATATATATATATATATATATATATATATATATATATCCTCGATCCAGCTACTCTTATTTATTTATTTATCTTTTAAATTTCTTTCAGGATAATTCCTAGCTCCCTCTTATGCGGGACCAGCTGCTAGGGCATAAGAGGAAAATAAAACAAACTAACCATTATATATTTATTTTCAGGAAACAAGATATATATATGGATACGTTGAGCAAATATTTAGAGCACATAACTTCAACCCTCTATACCTGCATATTGTTATGGAAAGCCAAGCAACCGTTCCCCTTAGAAAACACCCCAAAACGACACCGTACAGGCAAAAGCCAAGCAGGACTTAAAACCCTAGTTCACTCAGAAGAGAAAGCACGCCCGAGAGTTGTACATCGCTGCACAATGGAGGAGGAAACCACGGAATCAGAACCATCACCGCCACCGCTATCATGGCTACGGTCACCGTCCTCGCCGGCGTTCCAAACCACCATGCTGGGTGACGTGATCGGAACGGAGAGCGGGGACTGCATGATAACCGACGTGGAGGAATTGAGAACGGAATCTGAGCCTCGGAAGACGATAATAAAGCGCAGAGAGAGGGGAAGGAAGAGGGAGTTTCCGCCACCGATAACGCTGCTGAGAGAAACGGGAGAAATGCCTTGGAGTTTGGAAAGGGAATATAGCGGCGACGGAAGGTTAATCATAACGGCGGTGCCGGAGACAGTAGTGAAGCGTGGTCACGAGTATTGCAGCATTATGGAAGCTCGTCGAGAAGACGGGAGACTCACGATGAGATTCGCCCCAGAAGAAGACGGTGATTACTGCGAAGAATGTGGTTACGCCATCGATTATGAAGAAGATCTGGAATTTAACCAAGGATTTGACAGTGTTGATGATGAGGATGAGTGTGGTTTTGAGTTTGAGGAAGAGTCGGCGAAGGAAGCTTCGAACGAGAGTGAGCGATGTGGGAAATTAGATTTACGTGAGTGTGTTACATATGATGGGCCTGGGCTTGGGCCTGTGGAGATGCTTCAGCTTCCCCATTCGGATTCGGACCCTTTCTTGAAAGGTACTGGATTTGGAGATCTTAATACCTGTTTGGGCCGGCCTGCTTCTGCACCTCTAAGGCCCATGACTCCTGTCATGTGATTCTCAACTATCCTGCCTACAACAAACACCCACTTGTGGACAAAAAGGTAAAAACATGAAAAGGAAACTCGAACAGGGGTGGGCGAAGCCCATGGATGGTAGTTAGGTAGCAGTGTTTTGGTTCTCAACATTTATGTTCTACATTTGTTAAGAAATTATGTGGAGATACAAATCCATCGTTTGACGTTGGTCAAGAAATGAGGGAGACTTTTTTGGTTGACCGGATGCATGCCCATTTATGTTTTTTATATTAAAATAATTACACATTATTCTTTATAAGACTCCATTAACTAATTAATTTACAAAACTAACAACATTAAATTTATAGTATATCTCATTTTATCATGTGATTAATTAAAGTATAATTGTGTTTTGAATTCCTTTACCAAGCTTTCAAGTTTAAATTTTGTGGATTAAAAAAAATTGGTTTTGAAAAAAAAATTCCACTAAAAATGACCAATTAGATTCTTTAGCAAAAATTAGTTTTATAATAAAGAGTTTTTACAGTATTCACTAATTAGAAATCGTGTTAGAAATAACTTTTAAAGTATTTATTTCAAAGTAAAAAGAAATTACTAGTACTGTACATAATAAATTTTAATTGATTAATTTACACTTTACTGGTAAAAAAATGCGTAGAGACTAGGGGAACTTGCTTTGGAAAATGATGATACGAATGGATGAAGACAAAATTGGGGATGTTTGGTGTAGGTATGAAATATCAAAGGTCAAAATCAAAGTTCACAAAAAAAGAAGTCAAAAACAAAAATTGAATTCCACGGCCCAACAGTAACGGTCATTGGGGTCTGACGAGAGCGAGTGGAGTCCAAATCCAATCCACGAGTGAAGACACGAGGAAGTTGGAACAGAACCACATAGATTGTAGTCCAGCAATTAGATATTTTTTAGAGGAGTAAATTATTACCAGATTAATAAAAAGCGAGTCAATTTAATTCGGTTGATTATTTTGATGGATCTTAGAAATACTACTGTATATTTCGACTCAATTTATTTTGGGATGTCCGTCGGCTTATGAAGTCATTTATGAGTTGATTCATCTAATTTACTCCCTCAGGTCTAAATTATATGACATTTCATATTATAATAAAAATTAAAAAATAAGAATTATAACATAATTATAATAAACTATAAAATTATTTTGTAACAGCTAAGTTTTGGAAAAAAAACTTGGTTAGCCTATGAAATTATTTTGTAGAACTTTTTGATAAAATTTCTTCCTAGCGATCATGAATTATGAGTGGTAAAGGAGTATCTGAATGTTCATGGAGAACTAGATGTGGACTTCTTGTCGCACTTTCTTCCCAGTAGAATTATGTGGGAGATCACAACTACTATTACTCCATCACAGAATGCTGTTAAAGATATATTTATTTGGGTTGCTATCATGGATGGTCTTTTTCTACTATATCAGTTTATTCTTTGATTAATTAACTGATGGATAATAGGGTCATCAAGCTGTTGTGGTTGGGTCTAGGGGGAGCTAGGCTGCCATGGATTTCTTTCATTTAGACATCTTTCACTAGATTCAGAGCAACATTTGTTTGAATATTCATTGTCAGGATGATTTTATACCTTGGGCAACCATGTTTGCTATTGCCATTTATGGCATCTAGAAAGGAGCAATATTATATTTAATGCAGAGGAGATTAATATTACCAAAGTGTGTCCTTTTCTATTACTGTTAAATGGAGTCCACCAATTTAGGGTTGGCTTAAGTGTAATCTCAATGGTTCAATCTACCAGGAAGGAATGAATGCGGCTTGTGCAGGGGTCTCACGTAAATCTCTCAGAATATAACAAGAACGTCTTAGCAGAACTAAGGTTACCAATCACAAGACACCCACATAGTCTTTGTTGTTATCATCGTGTTGCGCTACTAGGCCATACATGTGCCCTGTATTCATGAGTGCTCTAGATATCTCGTCAAGATCTCATGCAAGCGGTCCTACTTAACACTCATATAGGTGATTTCATCAAGAGCATGCTGCAAATCATACACCTATAAGGGATATGAAAAATTTTAAAAACTTTATAAGATGTAAAACTTTCTCAAACACGTAAAGTTTACTATAAAGTTTATCCTTTCATTAGTGCAACTCTAACACTTTCTTACACCATAAGAAGGGACTAAAAGGAAATTGATAGAAATCAATTTGAGTGTAAGCAAAACTGACAAATGACTTGTTTTTACCCATATGAACCTTCTTCATGGGATCGCCAATCACAAAGGTTGAGTTACCATCACTTGTTTGTTTTCAAGTGGCTCCAGTCTCATTCCCCTCGATGTTTCTAATATCATATTCCTCCCCTAGGGGTTTTGTCAAAGGATCTGCTAAGTTTCCTTTTGACTTCACATTTTAGCAGTTGCTTAACAACATTATGTCTTAGTTGTATATGTTTGTTTTTCCCATTGAATGTTTTATTTTTAGCTACAGCTATCGCTGACTGGGAATCACAATGCATAGATATTGATGGAGCCAATTTCATTCATAAAGGAATTTTAGCAAGGAAAATTTTCAACTACTCAGCCTCACTACCAGCCATTTCTAGAGCAATAAACTCCGACTCCATTGTTGATCTAACAATAATAGTTTGTCTGGCTAATTTCCAAGCTACCACACCACCACCAAGAGTAAACACATAACCACTAGTGGATTTTGTCTTATCTGAATTAGAGATCCAATTAGCATCACTATATCCTTCAACTATTGCGGAAAATCCATTGTATTCAATACCATAATCCATGGTACCTCTCAGATATCTCATGAGTCTAGAAAGTGCATCCCAATGGTCCTGATTAGGACTATGGTATATCTACTCAATCTGCCTACTGCATATGTAATATCAGGTCTAGAAAAGTTCATTAAATACAGTAAACTCCCATTGATTTGGGCATATTGAGTTTGAGTAATTGGTTCCCCTCTATATTTCTTTAATTGGGAGTTAGCATCATAAGGGGTACTCATTGACTTAAAGTCATAATATTTATATTTTCTAAGAAGTTTATCAACATAATGCTCTAGGGATAGTAATATACTATCTCCCTTCTTATAATTTTAACTCCCAAAATAACACTTGCTTCACCATGTCTTTCACATTAAACTTAGATGCTAAGAAAGATTTAGTTTTAAAAACTATATCATTGCATATACCAAAAATAAGCATGTCATCCACATACAAGCATATAATAGCATGATCATCATTCATAGACTTTGTATACACGCATCTATCAACATCACTCTAGAAAAACCATCAACGAGTAAAGTTTCATTAAACTTTTCATGTCATTGCTTAGGCGCTTGTTTTAAACCATATATGGATTTCAAAAGTTTGCACACTTTGTTCTCTTGACCATCAACCACACACCCCTCAAGTTAAGTCATATATATCTCTTCCTCTAAATCACCATTCAAGAAAGTTGTCTTAACATCCATCTGGTGAATCACTAACTTTTGGATTGCAGCTAAGGCTATCAAAATCCTAATGGAGGAAATCCTTGTAACAGGTGAAAAGGTATAAAAAAAAATCTGTTAGGTTTCTGAGTAAACCCTTTAGCAACCAACCTTGCCTTGTACTTATCTATGGATCCATCAAGGTTGTACTTCCTCTTGAAGATCCACTTACATACAATATGATTTGCATCCTCACATAGATCTACTAAAGTCCAATTATTATTCTTTTTAATAGAATCAATTTCAATCCTAATGGCTTGCTCCCAAAGGTTTGCATATGAAGAACTAATAGCTTCTAGAAAAAATTAAGGGATCATCCTCAATAAGATATGTATAAAATTCATCTCCAAAATATTTCTATGTCCTATGTCTTTTACTTCTCCTCAAATCCTCGCTTATAGGTTCACTATAGGTTTCAACTAGTTGTTCAAGACTAGAAACGGTACTGGAACTACCACTAGACCTCAAAGGGAAAACGTCCTCAAAGAATTTGGCATTCTTAGTCTCCATGATGGTATCACACTCAATCATATCACTCTTAAGAACTAGAAACCTATAGGAAACACTATGTTTAACATAACCAATAAATAAGCAATTAAAATTCCTAGATCTTATTTTTTTTCTTCTTTGGATCGGGTAACATCACTTTGGCTAGGCACCCTCACACTCTCAGATATTTCAGGTTTGGTTTATATCCTTTCCGTAACTCATAAAGGCTCAAACCTATTTTCTTACGTGGAATTCTATTTTGTAAAAAACAAGCTGCCAAAAGGGCTTCTCCCCAAAGGTTGTTAGGAGCAAAGGAACTAACAAGTAAAGCATTCATCATTTCCTTAAAGGTTCTATTTTTTCTTTCAGCTGCTCCATTTGACTCGGGTGAATACGGTGGGGTTACTTCATGAATTATACCTTCCTTTTCATAAAAGTCATTAAACAAAGTGTACTCACCATCCCTATCAAATCTTAGCCTCTTGATTTTCTATTCAATTGATTTTCAACTTTGGCTTTATAAGATAAAAACATATCAAATGCTTCATCTATGTGTCTAATTAGATAAACTTTAGCATATCTAGAGCAATAATCTATAAAGGTTACAAAATAACTCTTACCTCATATTCTCATACTTTGTTTTAAATCAGCAAGATCAAAATGAATTAAGCCTAGCAATTCAGTTTCACGTTGTACAGAAGGACATGATTTCTTAGTTAATTTTGATTCAACACATATTTCACATTTCTTACTTTTTTTTATCATGCATATTAATTAAACCTAGTCGTTGCAATTTCATAACATACATTGGATTAACATGTCCTAATCTAGCATGCCATATATCATAAGAATCAATCAAGTAAGCAAAAGAAGATGCATTCTCATTAATCACTTCAGAAACATTGAGAACAAAGAGACCCTGATCACAATAGCCCTTCCCCACAAATACATTATTCTTAGTCATAACTATCTTATCAAACTCAAAGAATATCTTTACCCCAACCTTTCCCAAAAATGCTACAGAAACAAGGTTAACTCTGATAGAGGGAACATGCAGCACATCATTCAAAGCCAGTGTTTTCCCAGAAGATGTGTGAGCTTGAAATGAACTTTTCTCTTTCCTTGAACCGAAGTAGTTCCCGAATCACCAAGATAAACTTATTCTTCTCCATCCCCCACAACAGTGTAGGAGGTAAACATACTCTTATTAGCACAGATGTGGATGGTAGCCCCAGAGTCTACCACCCATTTGTTCACATTGGTGGCAACATTTACTTGAGAAATGACCGCAACAATAATGTCATCTCCTTCAACTAGGTTAGCCCTAGGCTTAAGAGGATTGTGATTTCCCACAACTTTGTACTTGCACTGAGGAGCAAAATGTCATGGCTTCCCACAAACAAAACATGCTCCTTTTTTCTTGAAAGAAGGATTAGAAGCAAGAGCACGTGGAATAGGACTAGAAGGAGCAACATGTGGGTTATTATGTTTGTACTTTTTCTTGTTATTGTGATCAGTTTTGTTGGCATACCACTTATGAAACAGTTTGTCTAGTACCATGTTTTCCTTGGCAAACAATGCTTTTGTCCTTGCTGCAAAAATTTCCTTCTTGTTTGTATCTTCAATGATAATGTGGGTGATAAGGTTTGGCAGTGACATTTGTTTGTTCCTGTGCTTTAACTATTGTTTGTAGTCTGTCCAGGAGTCCAACAACTTCTCAATCAAGAGTTCAGAAACAAACTCGTCAGGAAGATAGATGTTTTTAGTCTTCAGGTCTTCCAGCAGCTTGTGGTATTCGTTGATTTGTACCTCGATGTCTTTTTCTTCGTTTATGGTCCAACAGTAGTAGTTGGCGATGATGAATCTCTATCCAACCATGTCCTCGACAGGGTATTTGAATATAAGAGAGTCACATATCTCTTTGAATTCCTTGTAGGAGCAGTAGACATAAAAAAAGATCATTAGACAAGACACTTAACAAAGTGTGACGACATACCTTATTAGCCTGAACCCATAGTTGAAGTTGACTGGCATCAACAGTGGCATCAAGTTTGGGAATGGAAAGATCGAGCGAAGACAACTTCATGCATGTCCAACAAGGTATGAACGTGTTCCTGCCAGTGACGGAAGTTTTGGCCAGCGAAGACCTCAATTTTTGAGACATCAAGCGGGGGCTTAACAAAGGTTGCAGTCGATGGCGTGGGGTTGGAAGTGTCGACATTGTTGATAGGTTTTGCGGCATCAGCCATGATATAAAACTTTTAGATTGTTGTCGCTAAAGTCATAAATCACGAAGGCGGTTAACTTCTTGAAATATGACAATCACTGACTTAAAAGTTTTATCCGTGGTGTCCCATGAAAACCTTACAGGATATAATAGAAACGTTTTAGAATAGGTAAAGTTACAAAACAAAACTCACAAAGATAAACAACCCAGAAACAAAAGAGGGAGAGAGATTAATTGAAGTAAAGAGGAGAAACAAATAATAATAACAATATATAAAAAATATAATCAAACCAAGTTGCTCAAGTACGCACCCATGTTTTTTTTTTTTGAAACAAAAATTCCAAAGGAAGGAATATAATTATGTGTAAGTAGGAATGACTTATATACGTGGTCCTTGACTTTTTGGCAATTAATTTCCTAGAGCTTTCGCATGCACTTGCATTTTGTGCAAGCAATACATGGTGCAATATGTGGCATAAGTCGTTGTGCTTAGCAAATGTTGTTAGTTAACAAAATCTTAGCAAATATTGTTAGCTTAAAAATTATGTTAGTTATCAAAATCTCCCATATATGAAACAAATTATGTTAGTTATAAAAAAATTATAATATTATTTAATTAATTTTTTTAAAAAAAATCTTTTGAAATAAAGATTAAAATTAGCCTAAGGTTAAGCATCATTCGATATTGTTTTATTCTATGATTATCTCTCTTCTTACTAAAAAATATACCGCTTTTTGTAACTTTCGACCTTTACAAAAACTAAAATAATAAACCCAAAAAATTCCACCAACATACTAATTTAGTATAATAATTTTTTAAAAAAAGTTAGATGAACTCAAGAAAAATGTTAAAAATATTCATAAATAAATTATCAAACATGCGAACTAAAGGTATGTATTATTACAACTTAAATAGTGATCTTGTGTTTAAATGTTGGATATACAATTATGATTAAAGTAAAATACTAGTTGTATTTAAAAAAACAAACAAACAAAACAAAACACGAAAGAAATGGAAAGGGTAGTTGTGTTGTGAGTCTAAACAACCATACAGATACAGGGGCACGTGTTAGAATAATCGCAATTAGATTATGTTATCTGGGATTTACTATTTAGCAATGGTTGGAATTGGGAGTTACCAGCAACTTTCAATTTGAACGCAAGACTTGGCTGAAGTGTGTGCGTCATGTGGTGATCACTTTTACGTTTTCATCATTCCCCTCTTCTCTTTGATCAATCCATTTCATTATCGGGACCAGGTATTCATTCCTCTTCTTCTCATTCTTTCTTTAATTCTATCATTTCCACTGTAATAATCTCTTTCTCTTTTATTCTCGTGTCAATTTAATTAATTACGTCTTCCTTTTGTGACTCTAATTTCACTGTTCAATTTCAATGCGCATCATTTTAAGTTTGATTATGGGATGAGTTTCTTCATTCGTTGTTGTGTCTGTGTTTGGAGAAGTAGTGTGAATCAGGGGAAGTGGAAAAAAAAACATTCTTCAAAGTGCTGCTTGAAAATTGTGATTTTCTTTGTAAAAAATTGTTTGAAAATATTGTTGTCCTCCCTGAATTACATCCTGGGAAGGTGAAGTTCTGAAAAATTGTTTAGCTTTGGGTGTTTCTTTCTGTTGAATGATGTGATGTTTTTTTCCTTTTTTTCTTTCTGTGGGGAAGATTTTATAAGTCTTAATGGTAACAAGTAACAACTAACAAGCTGTCTATTGTTTTCTTCATTTTGAGGAGTGAAGGAGTCATATGGGAGTTTTTCCATTTTAATTCATTTTCAAAAGCGAAGTTTCTATTGCCTTTGAAGTCCCTGGAGGGTGTTTGAAATTGCATTTCTCTCTTGCTTTATTGTTGTGGGTGATGGGCTGTTGTCTTCTTTTCTGTCTCTTTTTTAATTTCCACTGGATAGAAGGGGCTCATTTGATGCTTACATTGCCTTTAGTTTTGAGAACTGAAATTTCCTCTCTTGATGATTTGGTTTCCATGCAGATATTGAGTTTTGCTAGATATGGGTGCATTTTTTAGTGTGGCGAGTACAAAACCTGAACAAAGGGAATGGAATGAAATCTCTCCAAATGAGACATGTAAAAGGCAAAGAATGTCACCTACTGTTGATGAAGAGAGTCCAACGCTAATTCCTAATCTCCCTGATGAGTTATCACTCCAGATTATTGCTAGACTTCCTAGAATTTGTTACTTCAATGTAAGGCTGGTATCAAAGAGGTGGAAGTCAACTATCATGAGTTCGGAATTGTATAAATTAAGAAAGGAACTTGGGACAACTGAAGAGTGGCTATATCTGTTGATTAAGGTTGGAGAAAATAATCTTCTGTGGCATGCTCTAGATCCTCATTCTAAGACATGGCAGAGAGTGCCTAATGCATTTGATGAAATGCCCTTTTGCGGTTGTGCAATTGGAGCTGTTGATGGATGTCTTTATGTTCTTGGTGGATTCTCTAAGACTTCAACCATGAGATGTGTCTAGCGATTTGATCCAATACAAAATACGTGGAGCAAGGTGACTTCTATGTCCAGGGGTCGGGCATACTGTAAGACAGGCGTCTTAAATAACAAGCTTTATGTTGTTGGAGGGGTTAGTCAAGGTCAAGCTGGATTGGTTCCTCTCCAATCTGCTGAAGTTTTTGACCCCTCTACAGATACATGGTCACATGTACCTAGTATGCCATTCTCTGGAGCTCCAGTCTTGCCCAGTGCTTTTTTGGCTGACATGCCAAAGCCTGTTGCCACAGGGTTAAGCTCATACATGGGAAGGTTGTGTGTTCCGCAGAGTCTGTTTTCATGGATTTTTGTTAATGTTGGGGGACAAATCTACGATCCTGAAACTAACTCGTGGATAGAAATGCCGGCTGGAATGGGTGAGGGATGGCATGTGCGGCAGGCAGGTACCAAATTGAGTGTTGTGGTGGATGGTGAATTATATGCTTTTGACCCTTCTAATTTTGTGGATGGTGGAAGAATCAAGGTATATGATCAAGGTGAAGATGCTTGGAAAGTAGTTATTGGAAAAGTCCCCATATATGATTCTTCTGATTCTGAGTCTCCATATCTACTTGCTGGTTTCCATGGAAAGCTTCATGTCATTACCAAAGATGCCAATCATGATATTGCGGTTCTGCAGGCTGGCCTGCGCGATAATTTGGATTCTTCACCATCACTCTCAACTCTGTCACCAAGTACATCGCAAGAATCTCCAGAAGTGGCTGCCGAATCAGAAGCAGCAACTGTTTGGAGGATAGTTGCCAACAGGGATTTTGGGCAAGCCGAACTAGTCAGTTGTCAAGTTATTGATATCTAGATTGAAACCAAACAATAAATGTGACAAGCAGTGATAGTATCTGTTTGTCGGCAGCTACACGAGTTAGCCTCATGGGAATGGAATTGGGTCCATTTGTATTTTGAGTCAGGTGTGAACAAAATAGCTGAGTGTTACTATCGTGTCCAGTTTAACGTATTGGATGTGATTTTTCATGTTTTTTTTGTGATATTTAGAAGGCTAATATTTATAGCTTTCATGTCCCAAACGGGATTCTTCTATTCTTAACGTGTTTCCAACACATGGTAGTATTAGTTTGTCTATACCTATTTTTCATACGAGGTAAATAAGTGCCATAGGGGTTATCAATTGCAGTACTGATACGCTAGAATAATATCAAAGCAATTCATTAGTACCATTAGAATTAGGGATAAAAAGCAATTCATAAGTATCATTAGAATTAACGATAGAAATAGGTCAAACTGCCTATTAGGGGTCTTTGGCTTAGTCTGACTAAGACCTCTTTGGCTTAGTCTGCCTAAGACCCTGACCTAGTTTGGCCTAACTTGTTTATTGTAAAGGTTAGGCTTAAACCTTTTAAAAAACTTATTTAAATAAAAACATCATGCTCAAGCTTTTAAAAAAAAACCTATTAGGTTTGTCATGCTAGCTTGTTTAATATATATATCTATATATATGTATATGTATTAAAACTTAAAAGACATAAATCAATCTTTTAAAAAAAGAAATAAAATAAGACAAAATCTTTTAATAAAATAAGATAAAATAAAATATTTATATTTCTAATAACATTTTCCCCCCTCAAATTGAAGCTAGATGAACAACTTCAAGAAATCACATTGAAGATTTGATTATATGTTGGGTCATTACTTCATGTTTGGGAGATGGTTTGGGAATTAAAAATTTTGTACTTCTTTGTATTTAACTTGTCTTGGTTCTTATTTCTTATTTATTTTAGTATTTGACATTAAGAGTAGATCATTGAATGGAACTTATGGTATTTTACTTAACTTGCTTATTTTGTTTATAATATGTTGTTGAATATTTAAAGTGTTCCGATTATAATTTTTACTTGAGTCGTTCTGATTAGTGAATTTTAATCTCATACTAGAGTGTTCTAATTAATTTTTTTTTTCACGCACAAATTAAAAGGGAAGTCTTTCTTTATATTAAATTTAAAAAGTGTTATACGAATTCTTAAAGTTTCACGGTATAATTATTAGATTCTCTTCAGATATAATATTTATTGTTAAATAGACTTTTTAATAAGTCCATAGGTCTAGTCAAACTTTTAAATAAGTCAAGTCAAACCTAAAAAAAATGTCTATAATAAGTAAATAGGTCATGCCAAGTTTTATATTTTTAATTCATGCCAAGGTCAAACTTAACCAAGCCTAGCCTGACTTAATTAGAATGCATGCAAATAAAAAGCCGAATTATGGCATGAAAAATTTAGAGCGTTGAAGGCTTTTGTTAAGAAACTAAAAAAATAAAAAGAGAATTTTAAGGAAAATGTAATATTTAATGTTATTAATACACTTTCATGGGGTTTTTTTATACATTTTTCATTTCAAATTATCTATCATTTCAAAAAGTTTAATTTGTTTCAAATTGTTATTTTAGAAAATAAAAGTACTTATTATTTAAAAATAAAATAAAATATGTTTTTAATTTTTGTACTTGTTTAGTTCTCAAACTTTTATATTGTTCAATTTAGACATTTAGTTCATGAAATCTATAAAAAAAAATATTTTTAAGTCCTTTTTCACTGTATGAAGTTTAAAAAACATGTAAAAATTGGAAAGTAAACTCAAAGACTAATAACGTTTTTTTCTATAATGTTTAGGGAGTAAATTATACATGAAAGCTCGAAAATTAAAAATAAGATTCAATAAAAATATAAAGAATAAAAATATATTATAATTAAAGAGCACTGGGCAATTGAAGTTGTTGTGGGACATAGATTGTAAGCGTGTAGGTTATTCTACTGTCCCTACTCCTCTTGTAGTGAAATTTACTACGATTTATGCGCCCCCTTTAAAAAAATTGTAAAAATTGAAGAAAAAAGAAACCGCGCGAGTCTTTTATTGCGTTACCAAACATTCACTAGAAGCAGTGTCAAGTGTGTGAACTGAACACTACGATCTTGCTGGATGGCCATGTCCATGTGGTGGTTCGTAAGTAAGATAGTTTTCCAACATGATATGACATCGCATCATGTGATCCATATGCATATGATGAAAGGGACAGAAAAGACCGATTGTCTAAAGGTTCATGCATATGGCATGCACTTAGTGAGATATTTTTTTAACGTGATTTCGAAATAAGTATCGATTATTACAATTTATTACGAATAATTAACAATAAAATAATTAAATTACAAGAGAATTTAAAAAAAAAAATTTAATTATCTACGTTATATATGATTATATGACTTAATTTATTTTTCTCATTTAAAAAGACTAGGAGGCATATTTAGTGAGAGAACCATTTTTATGAAAGTGAGAAAATTTAATATCATGTCATCATATAAAAAAACTCATGATTTATGTTTTATGATGATTTTTTCAGAATATATTGATGCACAATTATGACATGTTTGTATCACAAATTAATCAAAGAAAGATTTAAATTGTGTACCTTGAAAGAACTCTTAATCCATGACAATCTTTATTTAACATTAGAGAAAACCTTAATTCCATGGTTGTTGCCTTGGTCTAAAATTGTCTCAATTCCATGGCTATGATTTTTCACAACTTTGTGTATCTCAGAATTGTCTATTGAACAATAATTTTATAGCCACTAAAAAAGCAAGGACACCTCATTTGGGTACCAAGTGGGGGTCTAACCCACTATAGCTTAATAATAATAACTAGTAAATTCAATTTAACTGAGCATATGACTTCGATTAGACGTTGCCTTAATTCCATATCAATTTGAAAACCTTAATTTCATGTCGACTATAGATTAGACGTTTCCAAAATTCAAAGTCACAGTTTGCTTCAAAGATATGATTTCGATTCTCACCTTACAGCTTAAACTAGTTAATAACTTTCTGACTTAACAATCAACTCAGTTCCAGATAATCAATATTTAGCTTAACCTGGTTTTAATTACAAACATCGAAACATATAGCTAGTTCAGCTGGAAAAAAAGTTCACAAAATTGTTTTTAAATAGAAATAATCTTGTTCCTGTACAGAAAAGCAATTGCAGCATTCAGGCTCTGGTAAAAGATGTTACAGGGATATATATATACTTTGGATTCTTAACACAAATTATTTTATTTACATAAAGTATTATCTGCTGCTTGACTTTGGAAATGATGTAATATCATACCAACCCTTGCAAAAATATAACTTCTCACTATGGTTGATGGGGTCCCTTTTATCATAATCTATCTATATATAATTAACAGAAGGGAATATATGATGAGGCCTGTGCAAGGGGGTAAAAAATGCTTCCTTACTGTGGCTATAAGGAATGGTCCCAAAAGAAGGTTGATGAATTAATTTGAAGCCTTCTTGGATGCTCTTGTATTCTTAATAGTCATCATGAGTTTTTGCCTCTCACCTTCAACCTCTGCAAATTGAAGACTTAACTGAGAGTAACGGTCATGCATCTCTTTCAGTTCTGTCTCCACAGCAGAATGTCTTGCCTTTAGTTCTAACATGTCTTTAATTAGCTCATTGATGTCCCTAAAACTTCTGAATACTGCTTCTTCATCACTGTGCTGTTTCAAGAAAGAACTGAAACAGAAGAAAAATGTCTCAATGCCAATACTAAGTAGAAACTTGTTTGAAAAGTTTTAAAAGTGAAGGGACCAATTACAAAGGGTCAGATTAATTTCAAAAACTGTATTTATGTCTGGCACTAGCAGATTCTGAAGAACAGAAAAGAAATCGTACAATGCATATAACAATTGAACATGTGTACTCAAGCAGAGAAACAGCCAAGACAGTTTATAGTTATTGAACTTATAGAGTGGCGAAGTTTATTACTAGTGAGCAAGTTTTAATCAAGTGAAGAAAAGGTGGAATCTTAACAAGTGCTTCCAAAATTGCAACTTTATCAATCTCATTACTGTTGCAAAGGAGGGTACCTCTGAAATTGGATGTTTGACGACCTCTTCGTCCGCAGCACTTCAGCAAGCTCAATCTCCAAAGCGAGCACCCTTTCTAATGCATTACCGCTGATAGAGAATTTATCGAAAACAGGGAATATGTTTCCTAACTCTTGATTGGCCTGAACAAAGTACAAATTTAATAAGAATACAGACAGTGGTATGCTTCCAAGCAATCAACGCAGCAAGAATAATTTACCTCGTGTAATTGCATCAGTTCTCTTTGTAGACCTGGAAAACTTGACTCGTGGCTTTGACCGTCTACTGAAGGAAGCATATTCTCGTTTTTCATCCTTTCCAACTGCAATCAGAAGACAGAACTTAGAGATCAGACACGACTATAAATGTGGCAACCCAGACCAGGAAAATGCAAAAGATATCTATATTGCCTGGTGCATGATATTAGACTAGGAAAGTACTACTGTTAAGAGTAAGGAAGACTGGAGCAATAAAGGAAAGAGTACTGGAAACTATAATAGATGAAAAAGGAACAACAATGATGCCTAACTATGCATTTTAAAAAAGTACCTCCTTATTCAAGTGATCAATGCTAGATTTCAAACTTTGAGTTGATGCCACATGCTTCATTACTTCTTCTAGTTGCAAGTCCTTTTCAGTTCCAAGAGTTTGGCATCCATTCATAACACTAAATGCAAGAGGATCCTATCAAATAATTATCACATAAATTGTTAGGGCTAACCACTCAAGATCAATGAAGGAATGCATGCATTGGATATTGCATTAATAGAAGGTACATAAATTTTTCTTCAAATCACACGCAGTTCCAGAGTTTGAGAATAATTCAACTACTGCTAAAATAAAGACTAAGATTCCTTTCTTAATTAAAATATCATGCTGGACTCTGATAACAGCTAGTAACCTTTAGAAGTTTGGATAATCAACATTTTTTTGCAATCAAAATAACTTTTTATTATTGTATCAATATATCATATCCTAAAGATAAGGTGATTTCTTCTCTTATGAAATGGTAACTAAAGATGTTTTATAAAAATAAATAAATAAATCAGTTACCTTGGATTGCATATTGATGCTTGCACTCTCTGGCTCATGACTGCAAGCAGCATGAGTAGAATTTTCTTGAGGATTCAATGAAGAGAATGTACCATTGCCCTCATTCAGAGAATTCACATGAGATCCCGAAGTCTCAACCAATTCCTTCGCCAAGGTAAGCTCTACTTCGATTTTGGACTTCTCCTCATTGCATTTTACAAGAGAAGCTTCAAGCTCTTGCTTTTCTTGTTTACAACATTCAAGGCTTATCACTGAACACTCCTTTTCAGCCTTTAGCAGGTCATAAGCATTTAACAAATTGCGTTTATCAGAAAGTACAGCCTGTAACTCAGCCTCCAATTCCAAGATCTTCATCCCCAACTCTTCATTAATTTTTATTTGAGAAGCTTCAGACTTTTTTCTTTTCTCAGTTTCATCAACTGCATCTTGTAGTTTCCACAGCATTTCCTCACTATGCTTTTTTGACAAAGACAGCTGTTGTCTTAGTTCTTGCAACTTTGATTCATATTGCTCCTTGATAAATGCAATTCTCAAGGACTCCTGCATAGCAACCGGTGGTCCTTCAGGTCCTCTTCTGTCATGAGCATTAGCACACTCAGCCTCTGCTTTGTCTTTCAGTTCCTTCAAATGAATAGACAAATTCTTAAACTCCTCTGTTTTCAAAACTTGTTCAGCAAGCCTCTTGGTAAGTTCATTGCATTGGTTCTGCAGCCTTATCAGCTCATTATCAGATTGTTTTAATGAAGTGAATGCAGTTTCCAGTTCATCCAATTTGCCCAGGAGAACTATACACTTGAATTCTGCTGCTTCCTTGGACAAAAAGAGTTCTTCAGCATTTCTGCAACAACTTGCCAGCAATTGCTCCAGCCTTGCAACCTCAGGGACACTCTGTCTTTCACGCACATAAGTATCACTGATCTTCTCTGTCCTACTCTTATGCTCCTTAAGCTCCAACATATTTGCACTGTTTTGATCAATTAGTGCTCTATTCTGAGTGGTCAAGACATCTATCTCAGATTTCACAAAGTCAAGACTCGTCAACAATCTTGTATTTTCTTCAATGCAAGTCCGTTCTCTTGAAAGATAGCCATCCAATTCAGATTCTACATCAAGATTCTTCTTGTGGACCACATCAAGTTGCCAGCAAGTGGAATGAAGCTTCTGAGCAAGCTCCTCCATATGATCCTCAAACTGAGCTCTGGTGAAAGTCATGACAACATCTGTAGCTATGCAAAATTCATGCATTTCAGATAACTGAGTTTCCAGACAACTAATAGAAGAAGATTCTTTTAAAGCATCTGTAAGATGTTTCTCAGATTTCTGTAGCAAATCTGATATTCTTGAATTTTCAAATTCTAAGTCTGTCACCATTTGCTTGAGATGGACAAGTTCTTGTCTTTTCAGATCAGAATCCTGAAGCTGGCATTGCTTCTCATTCAATTCTGTGGTAAGATCTGAAACTGTTTTCTCCAACTTTTCTCTGACAATTTTCTCAGCATGCAACTCAGTATGCAGAGAATACAAGTTCTTCTCCAAAAAATTAAGCTCAGATGAAATCTTGGCGGATTCTTCAGCTCTTTCCTGTAAAGATGATTCCAAATCTTTCTTTCCCTGCAGCTGGGTTTGCTTCTCGTTCAATTCTGTGGTAAGATCGGAAATTGTTTTCTCCAACTTTTCTCTGACAGTTTTCTCAGCATGCAACTCAGAATGCAGAGAATGCAAGTTCTTCTTCAAAAAATCAACCTCAGATGAAATCTTAGCAGCTTCTTCTGCTCTTTCATGTAAAGATGACTCCAAATCTTTCTTTCCCTGCAGCTGACGTTGCTTCTCATTCAATTCTGTGGTAAGATCGGAAACTGTTTTCTCTAATTTTTCTCTTACAGTTTTCTCAGCATGCAACTCATTATGTAGAGAATCCAAGTTCTTCTTCAAAAAATCAAGCTCAGATGAAATCTTAGTAGATTCTTCTGTTTTTTCCTGTAAAGACGACTCTAAATCTTTCTTTTCCTCTTTGATTGTTGCTAAGGTCAGCTTACACATTTCAAGGTCACTTGATGAAGTATCTAGCTTTATTATTTCTTGAGCAAGGTCCTGATTTCTGGAATTAAGTTGTTGTAGCTCAGCTTCCAAATGGTCCAGACCAGACAAAAACTCTTTGTGATGCTGAGAATATAATTCTTCAGCTTCAAAACCAGCATTAATCCTGTTAATGATCACCTCAAAATTTAACTGAAGTTTCTGCAACAGGGCACCTGACACAGTTATCTTCTGTACCATCTCTTGCAAATCATGCTCAACCTTCTGTTTCATGACTAGAACATCTGATTCTGCGGTATTTAAAGATACTTGAGCCATAAGTTTTTCATGCACTAAAATCTCCTTCTCTTCAATGAGTAGTAGGATTCTATGAAATGCACTTTGTTGCAGCTCTTCTAGTTGCAATAAGAGACCTTCTACATCTTCACATTCTGAATCCAAACAAGCAGATCTACTACAAAGAGAAAGTTCACTGTGTCTTTCTTCATATGATGCAAGCAATTTCTGCAACTTTTTAGATAAAAAGATGGCATTATTCTGCAGATTATCCTTCATTGAAACTTGCTCGTCAAATTTAGTTCTGATAGATTTTAACTCTTCCTGCAAAATGGATATTTCATCATGAAGATGTTTCTTTCCTAGGCTCTCTTTTTTCAATAAACTTCTCAACTCTGAGTTTTCTGTACTGCATGCCATGTACTTGCCCTCATAACTTCTATACTCTGTCAGAAGAACTTCCAACTCATTAATTTTCTCAGTAAGGAGATTGTTTTCATGAGCAAGATCTTTTAAATTTGCCTCTAAAATTTGGTTCTGGAGAGCAATATCATTGCTCTTTGCAGTGCAAATCTCCTTGTACTCATTTAGCGAGAGGATATCATTCATAGCATTCTGCAACCTCAACACCAGTAACTCGTTGGATTCATTTGTAAGCTCCAGCTGCTGAGAGAGTTGAACAATTTTCTCTTTCATGAGTTGAATGTCAAGACTTGCTTCAAGCAATGTTTCTTGCAGAGCCTTAGAAAACACATCTGAGTATATATTTACAAAATGCATTTGACTGATTTCTTCTTCAACCTGTCTGTATAACCCCTCTTGCAACTGAAGTGATCTTTTCAAATCGCTAAGTAAAATGTCTTCACCCAAATGTTGTCTTTGTAAGGAAGAACTGTGATTTTGACATAGCGATCGATTGAAAGTACGACCTTCTGAAATTTTAGGATATGTCACTGGTTCTGGGCTACCATCAGCGTTTGGAAGTGAAGAATCAGAAAGGGTTTGCTTTATGAGATTTTCATTTGTCTCATGCATAGAAAGAACCTGGCAAGAAAGCAGTTCAAGATCTTTTTGCAATTGACCAACAGCAATAGAATAGTTCAATCTGGCCCTTTTAAGGGCTGCTTCAGCTGAAATAGCCCTTCTTTCAAAGTCACTGTTCAGAGATTCCAAAATGTGCTTGTCTTCAGCAAATTTCATTATCTGCTCATTCATATTCTGGTGCATTTTCTCCATCTCAGACTTACCAGCAGAAATTGTGTACATACAAGTAGAATGTTCATTCCTGAGGTTCTGCAACTCAGCCATCATCTGCCTTTGATTCTGCTCAAGTTCCTGAATCAAAGCTTCATAGTAGCACTCCATCTGGTCCATTTTCCGTACAAGGCTTTCCCTTTCAGTTTTGGACTCATCTAACTCTCTTAGAAGTTCAAAAACTTTTTCTTTCATAGCAAGGGCAGGATCAACAGAATCAAACTCATGAGACACAAGGCCAGGTATGGTAAGATAATGAGTCATGCTTTCAGGTTGAAATAAACCTGTATCAGACCCAATATCTGTTAAAAATTGTTCACTTTTATGCATATCCATTTTCTTGTTCTCTCTTTCGTTGACAACTTTGGCCCCTGAAATTGGCTCTCCAGATTCTTGTTTGAGATTCTGCAAAATCTCAGCCAGTGCTTCTAACTCCAAGTTAAGGAACCTAAAATCCCTTTCAGGAAATCCCAAAGACACTTTCTGAATATCTCTTATCTTCCCTTCCATGAGCAAAAGCCCCTTATGCCATTTATGCTGTAAATTTTGAAATAATTTGTCCCGATCTGTACCAGTAGGTTCTTTGTGAGGTAATGCTAAGCTCAACTTAGAACTTTTAAGTTGCTCAAACTCATCTCTAAACTTTGAACACTCTGATTTTAGTACTGCAACCTCCTTTACTAACTCTTCTCCTGATGAAATCTCAGCAGCAAGTTGCTCAGAAAACTTGTGTGTTTCAACACCTATTTCATCAGCATGGTTTTGCAAAGAACTTACCTTCAGTTTTAGATCAAGAATAGACGACTCAACTGCATCCAAATTTCCCATAAGTCTGTTACTGCTCCTATCTTCAGAAGCAGCAGCCAAACTATTGGCAGCTGAATAGTCTATGCTCCAATCATGAACCCGCTCACTACCCTGTGCTGGAAACTGATTATCAGGTGCCTCTCCTTTCTCTGGCTGAGGACTTTGACTGAGGGATAGTCCACCTAAATCACCAGAGATTGTGCTTTTAAGACTGTCCACTTCATGTGTACTGGAGATATCATGCTTCTCTGTATATATGCTTTCAGAAGTACTAGACGAGCCATCAAAGCCAGCAGCTGAGTCAGCATAATCTTCATTTACCCCTGATTCTCCTTCAAGTGAAGAAATACGGGGGAGATCTTTAGATTCTCTTTTCAATTTCACTCTTGAATGAACCTGATTTCATGAAATATATAAGGGGGTTGTGTCAAGCAAATGAGAAAAAAAAAGCTTAATTTTTAGGAAGTAAACCAAGCCTACATACATGATTCTCCATTTGCATACTAGATGTTACATCTTTTTTTATAAAAAAAAATTATATTTCATCACCAAGAACACATAATTGCTAATTAGTTTTCATTAAGATTAAAAAGGAATGTATGTGTATATTCTGTCTGGAATTTTTATTTTTATAGAATGCCTTATGCCCTAAACCAAGCAGAGGAGAGAAGGTATATAAGAGTAATGCTTGTAAAGGAGAGTAGGTATGAAACCTTATTCATATGATTATTGGCATTCTGGTCAGGTGATGACTCTTTGCTATCAGCAGATTCATCATGAGTTCCTTGGTCAGAGGTTGTCTGTAGACCCCTCTCTCTGAGTTCCCTCTGCTGCTCAAATTCTCTGAAAGAGATAATAACATCAAATAAATATATTGTTTTCAGAAGAAGCACATCCTTAAATGTCATAACACATTTATGATACCTGAAACCAGTTTTGGAAGTGAGAAGCTGCACTGTAACCTGGCTTCAAACAAGAAAGAGAAAAGAACATTAAATCCAATGATGTCATTAGCAACTGAAGAACTCGAAAATAAAATAATTGCAAGAGCTGTATATGTCAATGCCAGGTATACGGAAATGCATAAACCATTAGATTGTACTGCCACACAACCATGTAAGTGTTATAACCAACGAATTAATAAACTTGAGAAAGTTACATCAGAGATAGATGAAGCCAGAGATCCTCACATGTAGTGCGACTCCAGGTTCACTTCCATTAAGAGGCAAAGCAACAGCTGTTGGCTTCAAGGCATCAACAAAATCAGCTAGATTGATGTTGGCCTCGCCAAGGATGCTAGATCTTGACGAACCCTAAAGTGGTTAGGCCAAAAATAAAGTCAGTATAGTTCTAAGTTCTAACACAACTAATGGCCACAATCATCTATGTCATTAAAAAACACAGACAATATTTAGGTATTTTTTATGGCAGCAGGCAACACTGGAGAGGATAGCTTGGCATAAAAATAATGGATTGGTTGTGTTCTTTAAATGAGTCAGAGTGTTCACTAGATTTTATTCCCAACATTAAGATCCATTCAAAATCTGAATCTGATAATTTTGAATAAGAAACTTTTTAAATTTAAAAACAACAATTCAAAAGTATCTCTGGCCATTGCATCACACTGACAGTCAAAGAATATAATCAAGATCACAGAACACCAATTAGGTCAACAAAGCAAAAATAGGCTCATAAAATATACACCATTAGTGTGAGTGATACAATGAAGGTTTTTGCATTAAGCCATAAAAGATATGATTGATTTCATCTCATAGGGTTTCTGCCTTTCACATGTGAGAATTCTATAAATGCTACGGCATAATAATTTGTATTCATTTAAAAGTCATGAAAGAACATTACCATCGCCACAACAAATTTATAAAACTTTTCCTCATATTGTCTAGTTTTAATGTCTTGGAGGAGTCTTGTAGTTTCGTAGATTGGATCTGCCCACTTGCAGGTTCCATTTCTCACATTTGCTTTGGTTGTCTTTGATGTAGCCTTCCCAGAGTCAGCAGGAATGAAAGAGATGAACAGTTTATCCCATCCTGACTGTGGAATCTAGACCAAACAGAAACAAAAATTGTCCTTAGTAATTGCATAAAGAAATATAACTATAACTATGGAATCAACAGCAATAACAATAACTCTGTCACAAAACAAAGCTGATTTAATGCAGATTCCCTCCAAAATTTTCAACTAACCATGGAAACTGCCTAAATATAAATTCTCTAAAAGATATCATCCGACCATGATGACAACTTAAGGGCCATGTAACTCTACCAGATAAAGAACTTGAAGTAGCTTCTTTCATATTCCATTCTCAAAATGGAATTTTAAAATACCAAATAGTCAAGATAGAGGTAGAAATAATTTGAAACAACTAGTATAAATGAGTTCAAGAGAACTGAGTTGATAAAGAAGTAAATACTTGCATTAAGGGACCTCAGGTTTCTAGAGCTTGATTAACTTTTTAGTAACATGTGGATGTAAAACTTAATCACTGCTGCAGTCTGCTAAACTTGATCAAGAATTTAAATCCCCTTTAACAATGGCATAAACCTAAAGAGTTAATTCCTTACAAAAAAGATAGTAGACCATTTTAGTATTAATTATTTCACAGGTGAACAGTCCTTAACCCAATAAAAGTTTAGAACCACTGTCAAACAGATATTTGAGCCATCACATAAAAAATATAGGATATTCCTGATATGAGGACCATTTATTTTAGTTAAAGCCATAGGATCTAACTAATTATACCTCTAATAAAAGATTTGAGCTTAGACCACCTCTAATCTAATTAAAGAGTAAGTACAAAGTGACTACTCAAGCCTTTTATATGGATCTAACTAATTATTACCTCTAATAATACCAAAGAAAAAGAAGTTTACAAATTGGTTGGAACATAAAATCTGTAAAGCAATATCATATTTGCATGTTTGAAATAAATTTGACTGAGAAGATAGAATCATGAGACAAGATAAACAATTATAAACACTCACCGAAACACATGAATACCAGACAGAAATTAGTATGACAAATGAGAGACCAACCATCATACCAACATACTAACAGGCATGCAACATATAACATAATGCCAACTAAACTTTGAATAAATTCTGAGAACTGTAGGTTTAAATGACAACTCAGACCAAATGTGCAATGCACTAAGATCATCTTTCAGTGACAGTTTGGAATTCTCTAAGTTACATGGATTACTTTCCCTTCCAACAACCTAAAACATGAAATTTTCAACCCAAAGAATGGAGAAAAAGTTGCATAGATGGGAAACTTACATGTGTAGCATGAAATTGGAGCCGGAAAACAACCTTTACTTTTGTCTTCTCAATCTTCCACTTAGTAACCCTCGACATTGTTCAGAAAATTAATCACGCCTTACATGCATTACTGCATAACTTAAAGGCTCGGTTTTCATTCCCAGCTCCTACACAGGGTTAATTGTATACTAAGATAGCCACCAATGCAGTACCTGAATGCAAAAGAAGCAAAGAATCCACATTCACAAGTATCCTTTTCTTAGCGACAAACTTAAGCAATCATACTGCCACGATTCATGCTCCATTAAGCAAACTCTAAAAGCAACTCGGCTATTAAACAGAACCCTCAAGCCAATTTATGACCCATTGATCAAGAATAACAAACACTATGTCAGATATAGAAATTGCTTATTATATCTTAGATGAATTAAACGATTTTCTTTAGTGAGCAAACATGCAGAGCTAAAAGGGCTCAGCCAGTACACATTTTGGAACCCTAGAGATAGGGAGAGAGATCCAAATTGAGCAATGCATCAGTCTTTTCTAAAGCACTTCACAACAGCAATGAACCAGTAAAATTTCGGGCAGAAAGAGATCCAGTAACATAATTACGAAGGCTATCTTCACATTACTGTAATATGTAATTATTAAACAAAATCATAAGTTCTGCAGCAAGAGACACTAAGAACCAACAAGTTTGAACAAACTCATAATTTCCAACTTCAAGTTAGTCAAATATAACCCAAAATAATGGAACAAAAATGCTAGATCTCCAAAATAAAACATCAGACAACAAGTTTGTTTCCTAAGTCAAACACATTTTTCAATCAGACAAGAGTCCTTCCAACTGAACTGAAACACTTCTCTTCCTGAACTCGCATGACTAAACATCTTTCACCAAATGGAACAACTAAATCCAGCATTCTCCTCCATTTTCAGAACAAAATGAAATAGAGAGAGAAAAAAATGATGGGAGCAGAACCCGATTGAAAAATAATTTTTTTAAAAAAAAACTTTTTACTGTGACATACCTTGGTGAGAGACGAAAGGTTGAAAATTTAACCGGGAAAATCCACGGATCAAGCAGAAAGAATTCGAATTTAAGCAGAGGTGGATGTGGAAGATGGGAAAAGGAGGAGGACCCAGAAAGATGCTGATTTTAGACAATGGCGCAACTAAATACTGAACCCCAAAAAAGACTCAGAACCCAAGGACTGACAAAAGCATAGAGTAAAAGAGAATCCTAAAAAACCGAATGCTTACACAAAGCTAGTAAAATAATGTAGCTAAAAATAGCACTATTTTTTTGTATTTTCCTCCTTGTAGAGTTATAGATATTGTTAACACTTACATAATTCAAACCGAAACATTAACAACGAGAATTACCATAGGGACAAAACAAAAACAATCACCTCAATGCCACTTAAAGCCTGACACCTAAGATTCGTCAAAGTTACTAGCTGCAACTAAGTTACTTACTATTATTTTTTTAATATATTAAATTAAATAGTGTTGTTGTGGCCTTGTGGGGTGGCATAAGAATAAAATTTGAGGCTACAAAGCAACTTGGGTATATTGGGTTAGGTACCCTTGCCCCAGATCTGTGGCTGCTTAAGAAGCAAGAAAGATTGAGACTTTCGAGACAAGTATCAAGATTGAACTAAGACCCACAAGGGAAAAGGGGAGAGAGATTTGATTTGAAGCGTAGTGTTGTGTTATGTGGGTTTTGTTTTGTCAAGTTTTTTCAAAGAAACAACATAAGGGGCTAGCGTGGCGTAAATTAGCAGAAAATATAACAAGTTATAGACATTAATGAAGTAAGGTAAAATGGCGCTGTGAAGGAAGGATTAGATGTTCTATCAACTTCACAAACCCACTAACACTATGCCTCTAATGGGTGATTATCTCTGTCTAATTGTCTCACGAATTGGGTGGGGGAGGGGGGAGGGGGGTGTTATTAGAATATTAAATTAGCATTCTTAAAATTATCTTGCAAGAGCAGTTTTCTGAGTTTCCCGTGTCGCAGTGGTTCTGACTAAATTGGGACATGATGAAGACAAAGTAGGCTTATCCCTCCTTGATTTATGGCTGGTTTTAGGGGGTAGGAGGCTTCTTGTCATTTTGGTGCTGTTTTTAGACTCTATAAAAATGCTTACTAATCAAGAAAAACGAGCCATTTTAAGTTGTCATATTTTTTTTGCCAAAAAAAGATTCATCAGAAAAAAGTTACCCAAAATTATGTTTCCCTACTTGAAAGTAAATTATTAGCAACTTCAATCCTTAAGCCGCCATCTACTATTTATCCAAATCTAGATTTTCATTGTACCGAAGGGTGTTTAATTGTTTTAACTTATTAGTTTTTGCTAGAGAATAGTGTGGCCTTAATTTTTCTTTTAAAAAAATTGTGTGACCATAATTTTGGCCGCAGCAAATATTAAGAAATAAGTAAATAGTATGCCAATTTATGTTGTAAAATATCATCAACAAATTTGTTAACTTCTATAATACTTATTATGAAGATTATACTAATAATGATTTTTTGCGCTAATCAACAAGTTTGTTATATTGGTTCGTTACCTTTCACTAACGTTTTGAGAAGAAACCCAAGTGTTACTTATACAATGAAATGCATCTGAATTCACATTGCGGTAATTTGAACGGAAAAACAAACAGCTTAAGAAAATTTGTGATGCATGTAAGGTTACAATAAATGATTACTTATTACTCCTTCTAATCCTTTTTATAAAAATTAAATTATAGGTTTTGGTTGATGTTTTTATAAAAATCAATCTAATGTCTATTGCATTATTTTTGTTACAAAATCCTTTCAATTATGAATCATTTCTCTTAATTGAATGAATATTTAGGTGAAATATATTAATATCTTAGGTTCTTTCCGTCTACCTCAAACGTGTGGATTAATTAGTGTAAAATTCTTTCAATTTAATATAAGGTTTGAATTCTAAGTATTAAATATTTGGAAGGATTGGAGTGACTAATTTTCATCTTATGATTTTGAATTGCAAAATGTGTGAATGTTAGAAAAAGTAAAAGCAAGGAATCAAAATTCATAAATCTAAATTGCTTGCAATCAACATTTAGACGCATTCACACAATTAACAATTCAGAACCGTGGATCAAACGGTTTTCATATTTAACACAGTAAATCAAATTTACAATACATATTTAAGATCTTAGTCATCCCATTTTCATTCAACTGTATACGAAAGCGTGAATGCATATAATTTCCTACTGCCGGAATCCATTTTCATTAGCCAACCTCAAAATATCTGATGTCAACCTTTCCTATTGGTACTTGGAAGTCTGAAACTAGAATTGCAAAGTGTGCAGGAGTGAAGTCAATTCGGAATCAGAAATTATGAGACACAAAATCAAGTAGTCCAGAAACTAATCGAATTTCTTCAGTTTAGAAAATCTAAAATAAATCAACACACAAAACAAAAAAATTCCATACAAGAGTACATTGTTGAAGACACGCTGCCAAGAGGATTCAGCCAAAGATAATAATAAGGAGCTCCAATTGTTGATGTTGCTTCATCGATCATGTGTACGTAGCGAACTATGCTCACCATATAATAATATATAATTAATGGGAATTGTGGGGTTCATTTTTAGTGGTCTCCATGCACATGGCTTTGTTTTGATGGAGCCTCTATTTCAACTCAAAATAAATACTCATAATATTGATCATGCCACACAGCTAAGGCAATACCCTTTATCACGTGCATCATGCACGTGATCACTTCAAACGTGTCACGCAATTGCTATTGGGGTAAAGTGGTGGTACTCTCTCTTTGTATTGTTTTGTGGGGGTTTTATATTCAGATTTTCTTTTTGGAGGATTGAACTTAATGCGGCAAGATAGTAAACATTTAATGCAAAGGTATAAAAAAGGGTTTAGTTGAATGAAGAAGATCGTCGAAAAGAACGATAAAATTATCTGCGTAAGAGACCCTTTACTTAAGGGTGATATTAAATGTTAGATATGATATTAATTATCTTATGGGACCCTGCCATTGATCACAAGCAACATCTTAGTATCTCCACAAGTCAATTTCATTTAACGAGACCATTGACACTTTAATTCTACCGTTTCTACGGAGTAGTCTCTCTCTCTCTTCTATTTTTAATTATCGATTTTTTTGAGAAAAAAATAGTTATTTGTTATTTTTAAAGTTTAAGGTTACATTCATTATCTGTAAATAAAAACAGGTTACATTAATTATTTTTTAATAACTGTTAGCAAATAAGTTTTGTGTACATTTTTATTTTTTTTACATTTTAATTAATTAAATTATTTTTTTAATATATTTCTTAATTAAACATGTTAGATTTAAATTAAAGTTGGACCAAAATTTATATATATATATATATATATAACATATGCAAAGATGAAATTTACATATTTTTTAAAATAAAAGGATCAAAAGAAAAAAAAACTAAAATTGAGGATAAAAAAATAAAGAGAACCAAAATAATAATTTGGCCAAAAAAAATATATATTAAAATAAGATATATATATATATATAAATTTATGTTTTAATGTTTCTATTAATTAAAATAATCTTTAAGTCAATTTGGAGAAAGCAACTTATATACTCACCAAAAAGTATTACTTCAGGATTTAAGCAAAGAAAGATGGGCTTATATATTCACCAAAAAAAAAAAAGATGGGCTTATATTTCCAAGACCCGGCTGAGTTGGACAAACCGGGTTTTCGAGTGTGTCGTCGGGTCTTAGCCGCCATTTACTTTCACTCAACCGCCGACGATGATGTTCACTTCAGGATTGTCTCCATCTCTCATATTCCCGTATTTCATCACAAACTTTAATCGATTTTCTTCTCTATTCACAAATCACAACCCCCGCTGTTAACTGGTAAGCAATTATTTCCTTCTAACTTGGGAATTTGATGATTCTGACCTAAATTTTCTCACATAATCCCATTTGGTCATTTCATTACAAGTTTGCATATCTTGGTTTTGGATTTTTATATTTGTATATGAGTATGAATGAATCACTATTGGGTTGTAGATTTTATGCACAAATGAGAGACATCGTTTGCAAAAAATTTCTTTTTCTGTAGGTGCACTCTGGAAAACTGGCTGGTTAATGATTCACAGTGTTCTAAAAGCAAGTAGGTTCCTCAATCCACGTAGACAAACCCTTGGTTTGACTATTTCCGTTAGTGGTTGTGTTTATCGTTTAGCATTTAGTTCAATGAAAGAAATCAATTGTAAAGTGGATTCTAGTTCATGTACTCTTGCCCCCAATAGGGAACCCTGCATTACAGATTCCTTATCAGTCAGCGGGAATTGCACTACTTCATCTACGAGTGTAAAATCCACCCCTGAAATTGAAAAGAAGTATGTTCATCATGTATATGATGCTATTGCGCCGCATTTCAGTGCCACCCGGTTCGCCAAGTGGCCGAAGGTTGCAGCATTTTTGTCATCTTTGCCTTTGGGATCTCTTGTCTTTGATGCGGGATGTGGGAATGGGAAATACTTAGGTTTGAATCAGGATTGTTTTTTCATAGGATGTGATATAAGTCCTTCCTTGATTAAGATCTGCTTGGATAGAGAGCATGAAGTTCTGGTTGCAGATGCTGTGAATCTCCCTTACAGGACTGGTTTCGGCGATGTGGCAATATCTATAGCTGTGTTACATCATTTAAGCACTGAAAATAGAAGGAGAAAGGCAATAGAAGAATTGGTCAGAGTTGTTAAAAAGGGTGGCCTTGTTCTGATTACAGTTTGGGCTGTAGAGCAAGAGGATAGTAAGCTGATTACCAAATGGACACCACTGAATGAGAAGTATGTTGATGAGTGGGTAGGACCAGGAAGTCCTCGTACTCGGGCGCCTTCATCCTCATCATTGGAAAGTATCCCCGAAAGTGAGGTGAGTCGCTCTGGTGAGCACATGGAAGTTTGCAATGAGCCACATGTATCAAGAGATTTGGAGGAAGAAAAAAATATAAAGAATCAACAGGAATACTTTGTTCCCTGGCATTTACCTTATCATCGTGCTGAAATCAGTGGTGCTTCTGCTGAAGCTCTTGCTGCTGGTCTGGCAACGAAAGATGACAAAAAAGGTGCTGTGGTGTATAATCGATATTATCATGTTTTTAGTGAAGGCGAGCTTGAAAGGTAACATTCCATGGCTTAGATCTCTTTCTTTAATTTGTCCCCATGTAGTAATTTGCTAAAGTTACTCATCAGGATTCACGTTTGGCAAGCTTGATCTTGAATGTCAATTGTGCTATGTTAGCATACTTTATATCTGAATCTAGAAATATGGATCATGTAAAGCAGAGTTGGATAAGATGGAGACATTAGATTTGTAAAAGCTGTTCAAGGTTCAACTTAAAACTTCAAATTTGCTGCTTGAGTGTTAGTTTGTTGTCAAATGGTAATTTGTTTTCCCCCCTATCAAAGAGATTGAGTTGCTACTCATTAGGGGAAAAGTTAAGGTAGAAGTTATGATATTTTTTAAAATACAAGCTATGGTCTTTAAAAGTAAAAAAGAAGGGATTGAAGTGGGCGTTGTCATGCCATCATGTGTCTTCCTTACTACTTTATTCAATCAACTGGATCTGTAGTTGCATGACAAATTTATTATGACCTTTTTATTTATTGGTCCCTTGTTACTCTCTGTTTCAAAATAAACATTTCAAATTTGAATAGAAGAATAATTAAGAACTACGTTTTAGGTGACTTTTTATGCTTATATGCATGATGCACGAGTTCTGATTTCTAACTTATTTTTGTATCTTTTTGCAGTTTGACAACTGGAATAAACAATGCCAGAATTGTTGATCAGTTTTTTGATAAATCCAACTGGTGTATTATTCTTGAGAAGACAGTGTGACCAAGAAAACCTTGAGGGAGTATAGCAGGCCAGAGTGTAGTATAACAACTTTTACAACATTTATCTTGCAAGTTAACTTTGTTTGGCATCTAATTTACTATCGATTAAAAAAATGGGCAGCTGCAGAAGTTGGACAGAATGATTATCTGGCCATTTCATCATCCAGACCAGGCTGCATTCTTCTAGAAATCCTGATGTATTGTTTTTTTGGGGTTCTTTTTTAATTTTTTGCGAAGCCCAATTTTGGTTGTAACAATAGGGCACGAAGGATGCCACTGTTCTGCAGTGTTGGTTTTATAGCTGGGCACACTGTCTGCCCTAACAATGCTGAATATCTTCTGGCCACCTACAGGAGCATTTTTACGTCATGTATTGGACAATTCATTTGACGGTTGGATTGCACTTTTTTTTGTCGTGATCTTCGCTTTCTCTATCAGCTTCAAAGGAATTCAAACTCTTGCTGGGTTAGCTTCTGGCTCCTTTTTAAAATCCCTTTTGTGATTATGGATGGGATCAGCAGACAAGTGAGGAAGATCTTAGGATTGGTTCCCTAGTAACATAGGGTGCGTATCATTGTTGGATCCCTCCATCTAAGAACATTATGTTATCAATTTAAAACATGAACTTGTATTTACATGTTGAATGTGGTAACCGCAGCTTAATGTTGCCTAGACAGCAGCCATTGTTATTAGTCATGAACGTTGGATTCTGTAATTCCTTTGCTGCAGTGGCTTCTGCTAGCCAAATATCTAAGAAGCTAAACTTGACTATTGTAAACGGTCTGCACCGTTTTGGAAATTGTTTTCCCCTGCGTTTGTGCTTTAAGGTACTCGATCAGTCAATCTCAGTTGCTCTGTAGATAATGTATTTCTGTGAGCGACTTTGAATGGGAGAGATTTTCCCCACCTTTGCATGTTACACATTTTGACGTTGATGAAGGGAGAGTGCCCACCTTTGCATGTTTTCACACTAATTTTCACTTATAACTAACGACAATAAATTCATTGTTTGAGTTCTTCATTCCACTTTTAAGATAAGGAGTGAAAGGGGAATAAATTTGTTATTGTTTTAAAGATAAGGAGAAAGAACTCTGATCTGTTACTTTTGTTCTTGGTTAGTTGTTGCATGTTTTCAGTCTTTTTTTCAATAGACCCCCTTAGAATTTCACTCCTTTGAAACCCTTAAGCCTTTGTTTGCTGAAGGAGAAATAACATGTAGAGGAAAGAAATAAGTTACAAATAAAACAAGTATGTTTAGTAGAAGAGAAATGAGGGAGTAGAGAAATAAAAATGGGACACATACTAGTTATTTCCACTTAAATCTAATATCTTTATTTACACTATATTTCTCGCTTATTTCTTTCTTTTCTTAAATATAAAAAAGGCTATAAATGAATAATAAAGTTAAGATGAGACATTTTTCTCAAATCTAACACAATTAACTCATAAGGCCATCTACTACCCAACAATTCATTTTTTCCCCAGTTTTTGGAGTTCATGAATAGGTCTTATTATTACACGAGATCCATGTCAAAAATTTTAAGGACCAATGCTTATAACCTGCTCTTTGAGGAGTGCTTAATAAGCACCACCACCGATAAGTTTTTAATAAGGCATGGTGTTTAATAAGAAAAGGTGAAGTCAGCACCCTCGATGAAGATGTTTTTACTATATTCTACCGTACAAGTAAATCCATTTAGAAAGATGATTTTTGAACACCTAAAATTTAAAAGCCTATTGGACACTTAACAAGTAATAAAAGAGAGAAAAATATAAGTATAATAGGTAATATAATGAGATGAGAGAGAGATGATGAGCATTACTTTAGTGTTTGGAAAAATGAAAATCCAAAAATCATTGCTCATCCATTTAAGTTCAACCATTAAAAAAAAAAAAAAAGAACAAGGCCACCTAAGAATGGCATTACAAGTTCAAGCTCTTCACGTAGAGTAGAGTACATATAATGGACTGATAATTATGAAATTTGAGTTTGAGTTTAATTGATAGTTAATTTTGGTTAAGAATGATTAGAATTTTTTCACTTTACTGTTGTTTTTAATGAAATAATGAAGAAATTAATATCATTGTAAATTTTGACTAGCAGAATTCAAAAGAAGAAAATTTTAAGTGTTTTGGAGGAAAATTGAAGCAAAAATTAGAAGAAAAAACCTTAAAGAAAAGTTAGAGATTTGGACAGCTCGCTTAGTGCACAAGACATGTCTAGTGCATCTCCTCGCTTAACAGTTAGCTCACGCTTAGCGCGAAGAAGGCCCATGAGAAAGCCTAAAGACATGTTTAACGAGGATTCTATGCTAAGCGCGTGATCACTGTCATTCTCGCAAAGTCCAGACATTGCCACACTGAGCGCGTGATTACATTGCCATTCCTGTTAAGCCCAGGAGTGCGCACTCAAAGCGAGGTCTGCGTGGATTTTAAGCTACCTTATCTCTATAAAGGGAGTAAGAAACTGAATGGAAAGACACAACGAGTCTCAAAGCTCTCTATTGAATATATCCAAAGCTTGAACATCTCTAATAGGGGAAACCCTCCTTCTCTAGCCATTCTTTCATTCCCTTCTTTTAGCCATCCAATCCCTTCTTTTATTCACATTAGCCCTTAAAGTGTAAAGCCTCTCATGGCAATGAGAGACTAAACCTCCATTGTTGGGAGCCTGGCAAACCAACTGTTGTAATGTAACTCTTTCTTATTATCTATTTAGTGTAATCCTGTTTCTATTGCTCTTTTATGTGCCTATTTGTTTATTATGGTTTGATCATCCATATAGTGTTTAGGGGATAATGCATTGAAAAATGATTGTTTTCTAAAGAACTAGGAAAGGGCATTGATTGAGGCCGTACCCGAATCAAATAAACATTAAAAATGCAGTATCTAGGAAGTGATCCTAGGTCGTCTCCCAACAAGCAATGATCAACCAAACGTTCATAATAGATAGTAATAAAACAGTAACCAATTGGGGGGGGGGGGGGGGTTGTTTGTTTTTGTAAATTAAACAGCAAGCAAATTTGAATTAGAAAATAACATAATTAAAACATGTTGTTTCCCCTTGATTCACAAGCAAGTCTCTTATCCGAGGTTATGAGAATTTATCCTTAATCAATTCAATCACTTAATCCAACCCTAAATTAAATTACTAAGCGAAAATTAACATAAGGCTGTCATTATGTGATTAAGCAACACATACACCAATTAATCATGAACGAAACTGATCATTAAGCATGAACATAAATTAAGCGCAGAGACAATTAATCAAGCACTAAGCATGCATGGATTAATAGCAACAAATACAGAGTAATTGGTGAAGAGGAAAAACTGATCAGAATTCAATAGTAATAACAAAACCTCAAAGAGAGTTATGCTTGATCCTCAAGAGAAGACAACACTGGAGACTTAGCCTTCCATTAATCAGCAGAAAACAAATTTTATTGCTAGGTGAATAATGCACATGAACAGTAAAAACTGAAATTGCAAAATCCTAGAATTATTCTCCTCTCCAAACGAAAAAACTCCTTAAACTAAAACCTTGGTGCTGTTATATAGGTTCTCAGCCCCAAAGCTTACAAATCTGTTTTAAGTCCAAGCCCATAAATAAAATAAAATATGGACAAGATAAGATAAGATTGGATGAAATAAAATCTAGATGAAATAAAATCCAGATTAAATAAAATCTAGATAAGATAAGATAAGATTGGATGAAATAAAATCTAGATAAGATAAGATTTGATAAACTAAAATTGTCTGCTCTCTTCAAGTCCAAGCCCAATTGCTTATAATTCTCTTGAAATTAAATTAAAAACACAAAATTTGTCAAGTAGGCCTAAATGATAAAACTGCATAATTAATTTAACAATTAAGGCTAATCAGTAATTAAAATGGTGACAAAAAGGGTTAAGAAATAGAAGAAAATAATGACACATCAAATTCCTCCACACTTAGCCTTTTGCACTCCTAGGCAAAATTAAAAAAACAAAGCAAGGAACAAATTCAGAGACATTAAAGAGAAACAAATAAACACAAAAACAATTACATATTTCTTAATGAATCTCAAGGAATGAAAGGAATGGGCAACATCCAACATGTAGAGAGTTAAAGAATCAAGACAGTCATGAAAATCATCCAAGCATCTCAAACATGACAAGATAGTCAATCAGCTCAAGAATGAAAAGTGATAAAGCCTCACAAGATATGCACTCTATCTCTCAAGTGTCTAGGCTACTGTTTACTCTCAGAGCACCCATGAAAACAAATACCACATAGACTTGGCAAGACTCTAAAATTGACAACCACATCACAAACAGATGCACATGAGGATCAAAAGGTCTTTTAAGGTTGTAATGGGACCAAGGACAAGGTAGAGCAAAGTATGGGATAGTAGCTAAAACCCAAAGGAATAGAGGAGCAATGGGAAATAAGTGGGAAGTAAGAAAAAGTAGTAAACCCCAAAACCAAAATTAAAAATTAAGCATAAAAAGTAAATCCAAAACAAAATCAACCAAGTCCTCAAACCGATCCAAGTCTTCAAACCAAGACCTCATTTATTCAACTTCATTCTTTCTTTTTTTTGGTATTTTTTTCATTTTTTTTTTTTGTATTTTTTTTAACATGAACAGTAGCAATTGAAAGCATTTGAAAAATAAAGCAACAATTAGGCAATATATGTATATACATCAAGCATGGCCAAAATACATCATCAAGCATGGCCAACAAAAACATATCATCCAATGAAACATACCCCCCCCCCCCCCCCACACACACACACACTTATTCCCAAAACAATTCCCCAAAGATCCAAAATTCCTTAAGAGTATGGTGAAATCATAATTTTTCACTTAAGGCTTGTAATGAGCTTCAAAACAAAGAAAGGGGAACATAGGCTCAAAGGGACTATCAAAGGAATTAATTCAAGGTAGGCTCATTTGGCTAGAGGCTTATAAGAAAAAAATGCCTAAATCATCTCCCAACATGCATGTGAAGCAAGAAGTATCAACAAGAGTCAAGCCAAGGCTATTGTGCAAGCAATCAATGGGACAAAACACACCGAATAAAATAGATGATGATGGCTCAAATTCTCACCAAGGGTAAATCTATCACTTTCAATTTGAACTTTCAAAACTAACTTGACATATAGAGAAAAACAAGGATTTCAATTCACAAAATGCCAAGAAACTCCTATTTCAAAAACAATTACCCATTACATGTACATAACCCAAAATTCAAAGAGAAACATGCAATGTTGTACACAAAACATAAAACCAAAATAACAAAATTAATCTAGAAAAACCTAATAAAATTAAACTAGAATACCCAACAAAATTAAAGAACAATCTCCCCCGCCCCCCACACTTAAACAACACATTGTCATCAATGTAGCACAATCATAAGATCAATAACAATCAAAATAATCAATAAATTTGGACAAGTGCAATAAAAGTAAAGAAGGAGACAGAAAAGGAAAACTCCCTAAGTCCTGGCGGATGAGAAGTAGGGTGAAGTAAGGAGGTCTCCTCCACCACTACATCCACTAAGGAGGGATTTGTGAGGAATGGTTTCAGCAGGTGTCCACCAAATATAATGCTTAGCATTGCTCTTAATTTTATCAGTTTGAGCTTTAGATGCTAAGGGAGGAAAAACAGAAGCAACCAAATAATTCACAATATTAGCAAACCAAGGAGTAGGGAAGGAATCAGAAATACTATACAGAATATACAAATGGTCATTTGGAAAATCATCCCGAATGGGTGAGTCCTCAGACACATGCTCAATCCTACTTAGGTGCCAGCCACGAGGTACTGCGCACCGCTCCGATCACGGATCTCCAAATCAAACTCTTGGAGCCAAAGCATCTACCTGATCAATCTAGGCTTTGATTCAGCCTTCTTCAACAGGTACTTCAGAGCTGCATGGTCAGTATAAACAACAACACGAGTACCAAGTAAATATGAATGAAATTTATCAAGAGCAAAAACTATCGCTAATAGCTCTTTCTCTGTGGTAAGGTAATTTGCTTGAGCAACATCCAAAGTTCTGGAAGCATAGTAGATCACCCGAGGCAGCTTATCAATCTTTTGAGCAAGGACAGCCCCCAATGCGTAATTGGATGCATCGCACATTAGCTCAAATGGGATTGTCCAATCAGGTGCCTGAATGATAGGGGTGGTAGTCACCGCACGCTTGAGGCAATCAAAAGCCTCTTAGCACTGGTCATCAAAATCAAACTCCACCTCCTTTTGCAGCAGATTGGATAGTGGAATGGCTATTTTGCTAAAATCCTTGATAAAGCGCCTATAAAACCCTGCATGACTAAGAAAAGAATGAACCTCTCACACGCAAGAAGGGTAAGGTAATTGTGAAATAACATCTATTTTTGCAGGGTCTACCTCTATGCCCCTATTCAACATGATATGCCCTAAAACTATACCTTGTTGACATTTTTCAAAATTCAGCACAAGGTTAGTTTCAATGCATCTATTAAGAACTCTATTCATACTATCCAAACATGCATCAAAAGAGGATCCATAAACACCTCTATGCAAGTCTCTAAAAAATCACTGAAAATACTAAGCATACACCGCTGGAAGGTACCAGGGGTGTTGCATAGGCCAAAGGGCATCCTCCTATAGGCAAAAATGCCAAAGGGACATGTGAATGTGGTCTTTTCTTGATTCTCAGGAGCAATATGAATTTGTAAATAACCAGAAAAACCATTAAGAAAGTACCTGGGTCCTTACATTTCTCAGGAATGTGAGGAATAGATTTACCTATCAATGCTGACACGTTTCTGCCCATGCTAATCCTTTCATTGCCCTTGAGCTTCCTTTTGTGGGTGCACAACTCCTTTAGAAACTTGGCATATCTTGGAATCTGCTTGATAGCATCTAGCAGAGGTATGTTCACCTCTACTTTCCTGAAGGTCTCCAAGATCTCCTTTTCCGTTTATTCCATCTTTTTGTTTGGAATTGCTCTCTGTGGGAATGTAAGAGGGATAGGAGGTTGTTGTAAGTCAGAATTACTAGAAGAACGTCCAACTACATGAAAATTTTTGTTAGGAAGCTTTCTCTTTTGTGCAACTATCTCATCCTATTTTTCAGGTGTAGAATGAAGCTTGACAGGTTCAGGTGTAGGTGCTGCTACTGGTGGAGGCACTTGATTTTGGTTGCCAGATCTCAAGGTGATGTCACTCACATTTTTCAGATTCTGCATAGTTTGTGAAGACAATTTGTCAGAATTTTGGGACTGAGCTTGGTTCAACTGAGTAGCCATCTGCCCCATCTGATTTATTAGACTCTGAATGAAGGCTCTTGTCTCTTGCTGAAATTGCATATTCTGGATGGTCATTTGCCTCACTAACTCTTCTAAGGAAGGTTGAGGGGGAGCCTCAGTTGCTGGTTGTCTTTGTTGTGATTGCTACTGTTGTTGCTGCATTGGAGGAGGAACATATGGCTTGCTTGGACCAGCAACATTATGAAAATGAGGGACAAGCTGTTGTTGTTGTAGAGGACTTGTCCATCTCAGATTTGGATGATTCCTCCAACCTGGATTGTATCTATTTCTTGAAAGGTCATAATTATTCTGTTGTTGTTGGTTTTGCTGCTGAGGAGGTCTATTATAAATGTTTGCAGCATAAGCTTCAGGTTTCTCATTGACTCCAGATTGCTGCAAAGAAGGACAAAGATCTGTATGGTAATCTGTAGAAGAACATAGACCACAGAGTCTTGCAACAGGTGTAGATTTCTGATTCATGGCAAGCTGAGTTACTAGGTTGGCCAAGGAATCAATTTTTCCTTCAAGCTTTTTATTTTCAGTAGATGAAGATGAATCCGTGGCCACCTCATGGACTCCTCTAAGAACAATAGCATCATTTCTTGCACTGAATTGGTGGAAGTTGGAAGCCATCTTCTTAATCAAATTCCTAGCCTCAGCAGGGGTCATATCACCAAGAGCTCCACCACTGGCAGCATCAATCATACTCTTCTCCATGTTGCTAAGTCCCTCATAGAAATATTGAAGAAGGAGTTGCTCGGAAATCTGGTGGTGAGGACAGCTTGCACACAATTTCTTGAATCTATTCCAGTACTCATACAAGCTTTCTCCACTAAGTTGCCTGATGCCTGAAATGTCTTTTCTGATGGTAGTGGTCCTAGATGCAGGGAAGAATTTCTCCAAGAACACCCTCTTAAGGTCATCCCAGCTGACAATGGACCTGGGAGCAAGGTAGTATAACCAATCTTTTGCCACTCCCTCAAGAGAATGAGGAAAAGCCTTTAGAAAAATATGATCTTCTTGGACATCGAGGGGCTTCATGGTGGAACAAACAATATGGAACTCCTTAAGATGCTTATGAGGATCTTCACCTGCAAGACCATGAAACTTGGGCAGCAAATGTATTAGTCCAATCTTGAGAACATATGGAACACCCTCATCAGGATATTGAATGCACAAGCTTTCATAAGTGAAATCAGGTGCAACCATCTCCCTAAGAGTCCTCTCACGAGGTTGAGGTTGAGTCATGTTCTCAGTATGAAAATTAGTAGTGGAATATTCAAAATCAGAATATTCAGAATCACCAGCAATAGAATGCTCAAAATGCTCAAAATGCATAGAATGATCAGGATGCACACTATGCCTAACTAATCTATGAAATGTTCTATCTATTTTAGGATCAAAGGGTTGTAAATCACCTGGATTGTCCCTAGTCATGCACTATATGCAACAAATAATGTGTTTCTCAACAAGCACCTAACAAGGGGGTAAAACTATAGCTATACTTAAATGATATCCAAATGAGCTGAAATTTTGTGAGGAACACCTTAAAATCACGAAAAGATAGCACAAAAAATTTCAAACAAAAATTCAAATTATAACTATGAAAACTACTTAAGCAAAGTTTAGAAAAATAGGACAATAATACTTGAAAAATAAAAAAAAATAAAAAACTTAGTAAACGGCTGATTTTTGGAGTTTGGGAGACCCCAACCGGCTAAAGCAGGTGATTATAGTAAGGGAAATTTTTTTCTACCCCAAATGCATATATAATAATAGTCATTCTGATACCCGGACCAAAAGTTATGGCCGTTTTAAGTTTTGCTTAAAACAAGTTCCCAAAATTTTTGTCTCCCTCAAATACTGTCACACCAAGTACTCCTGATATTTTTCACACAAAATATGGATCAAAAGAAGCTATCACACAAAAAATCAGCCAAAAATAACAACTCTAACTATCAAAACAAACATCGCTAATTAAATTGCAAAATCAGTCGCTAATCACTGTTCACAGTAAAACACAAAGCTGAATCAGCCGCTAAAACAGTCGCTAAAAATAGTTGCTAAATAGGGGACGCAACTGAAATGCAAAACAGAACGCTACACAAAACAAGACAACTAAACACTGTTATGAACCTTTGGCCCACTGCTCCTCGGCAACAGCGCAAAATTTGATCGAGGTTGTACCCAAATCAAATAAACATTAAAAATGCAGTATCTAGGAAGTGAGCCTAGGTCATCTCCCAACGAGCAATGGTCAACCAAATGTTCATAACAGATAGTAATAAAACAGAAACCAATTGGGGGGGGTTGTTTGTTTTTGTAAATTGAACAGCAAGCAAATTTGAATTAGAAAATAACAGAATTAAAACATGTTGTTTCCCCTTGATTCACAAGGAAGTCTCTTATCTTAAGTTACGAGAATTTATCCTTAAATAGTTCAACCACTTAATCCTACCCTAAATTAAATTACTAAGCGAAAATTAACATAAGGTTGTCATTATGTGATTAAGCAACACATACACCAATTAATCATGAACGAAACTGATCATTAAGCATGAACGTAAATTAAGCGCATAGACAATTAATCAAGCACTAAGTATGCATGGATTAATAGCAACAAATCCAGAGTAATTAGTGAAGAGGAAAAACTGATCAGAATTCAATAGTAATAACAAAACCTCAAAGAGAGTTGTGCTTGATCCTTAAGAGAAGACAACATTGGGGACTTAGCCTTCCATTAATCAGCAGAAAACAAAATTGCAGATTGAAGCAGAAAACGAATTTTATTGCTAGGTGAATAGTGCGCATGAACAGTAAAAACTGGAATTGCAAAATCCTAGAATTATTCTCCTCTCCAAACGAAAAAATCATCCAAGCATCTCAAACATGACAAGATAGTCAATCAGCTCAAGAATGAAAAGTGATAAAGTCCACAAGATATGCACTCTATCTCTCAAGTGTCTAGGCTACTGGTAAACGATTACAATATCAGGTAATCAATTACCAGTGCAAAAATATTTATTTTTGTACTAATAAAACATTTTTTAAAGCTTTATATAAACATTTTGAAAATCAAGCTTTGAGGCCAAACCTTATTAACCAATGTGTGATTCTTTTAACAAATAAACTAAGACCTTATCTTTTTCTTGATCTTGTTTGCTTGATCTTGAATTAATCTTGAAGCAATCTCTGTTTGCTTAACCTTAAATGTTTCTTGAAGGAATCTTGTTTGCTTATACTTTGTCATCATCAAAAACCTGTATATATACATTAATATCAGTGTCTGATGGAAGAAGGCTTTGTTATGAAAGGCCTTTTTGATCGTGTTGGTTGGACACCATTTTTGGAGAAGTTCAGCTGATGGCACTATGGTACCTATGCCCTTTTTCTGAGGAACAGGAAGACAAGATGGAGTCAACATTCGAGGAGTCGTCAATGGAAGGGAGGTGATCATTTTGCCTAAGACCCTTGCTACTGTGATTGGGTATCCATAAAAGGGTTTGGTCTTTGATAAAGATTGGGAGAAAGATATAACTAGGAGACAGTGGGCATTATTATGACACCCTCTACCCTGACATACATATTTATATAGTATCATACATGAAAATACGGAATTAATTAAAATGATTTTATTCAATAAACATAAAGGAATTCACGTGGGTAAAAGGTTCACATTCACGTTAATCACCAAATTAAAAACTTATCAAATAAGGATATGAAAACATCTCTGGTCCAAAACAAGACCATCCAATTCTTTTACAAAAGGAAACAAGTTAAGCAGTTGAATAACATAAAGTAACATGTTCAAAATATTATGCAAATAATACTGAAACCCATGTCCCAATGTCACATCCTATCAGAGCATTGTGTTCTAGCATCCTCTAGCATGAGGTTCTCCATAGTTTTCCACTTAACCATTTGTTCCCACGAGGTTCTCCATAGCTTTGTGTTTTAGCATCCTCTAGCATGAGGTTCTCCATAGCTATCCACAAAACAACATAGATATACATATCATATAAATGAAATACAACTTACTTAAACACAGCTCACGTTATTGCACCACTTATCGCGTGACATCACTTCTCAACACTACACGCCTCACATATTTTCACATCATTCACATACTCAAAAATCAAAACACGATATCACTCAACCGATCAATATTGATCAATAAACAAGTGTTATGCAATAGATATACTAAGACTCAATCCTATATGCAATGTGGTACCATGTCAGTGAAAAACCTCATTGGGTGCCTAGGAGTACATGACAAGACAGACCACACACTAGTAAGTTAGGTCATTCTCACTAGGTAAAATCATAGGGAGACCAGTCAGGGTCACTTTGTTTTGTGATAATGCTCCAACTATATGGGATCAACATAGGCTTCAAGGAACATTCAAACTGAGTGTATTTACCCTCAAGGCATATACCCCGAAGAGTCCGTTAGGGCCTCTCCCTCTTGATTTAGGTCTAATCCAGAAAATATTTTAGCACGCAGACTCTATTTATGAATTGTACAAAACACACGACTCCTCAATTGTTATCAAAATAGTTTTAACTTGTCACGCCTCAAAGTGATTAAACTCGTCGGGTTCCCACAATGGATCCCATCACAATACTCATGGCGCATTAACTCGTCGCCCTTAAAGGGTCTTACAGTCGTGCGATTGTACGATTCATAGCTCACAACTCAATCCATACAACATCTCAATACACATGTGTGATCTCACAATTTAACACATACTCAACTTGTTACTTCACATAGTTCATCACACTTCCATAATCCCAAGACAACACATTATCATGTCTTATGCATTATATACATGTCACACAATAATAATATTAATATGTTATGTTCATATGATTAAACCCCTCAAACAATTTCACATAATCATATCAAAATGAAAGGAATAAAAAATATAGGTCAAAACATGAAAACACCAAGAGCACTCAATTTTATCAATCAATTCACATCAAGGCATCAATTGGCCCATCAAACACAACAATCTCGTAATTATAATCATAAAGGAAGAATCACAATACAATAAACATCCCAAAATAAATCTCAATTTGATCCTCTAAGGATCCATACATGTAGAAGCAAGCTTCATGATGATGAACCAAGCAATTTTGATGATGCCAAAAGCCCAAGTGATTGATTCAAGACTTCAAGATCAAGCATCAAGAATCCAATCCAAGATTCAAGATTCAAAAGAAGAAATCAAGAAGCAACAAGTCAAGACTTCATATAGGATAAGTATTAAAAGAATTTTTCAAAAACCAAATAGCACAGTTTTGTTTTACAAAAGAATTTTCTCAAATTTTCTAAGTTACCAGAGTGATTACTCTCTGGTAATCGATTACCAGTTGGTTATAATCGATTACCAGTGACCAGATTGGTTTTCAAAATATTTTCAAATGATTTGTAACGTTTCAAAATGTTTTTCAAATAGTGTAATCGATTACACTATATTAGTAATCGATTATAAGTGAATATGAACGTTGGAATTCAAATCCAATTGTGAAGAGTCATAACTTTTCATAAAATGCATTGTGTAATTGATTACACCTTTGTGGTAATCGATTACCAGTAAACAGTTTTGAAGAAAAAGTTAAGAGTAATAACTCTTAACATGGTTTTATCTAAAGTCACAACTCTTCCAATGGTTTTTTTAACCAGACATGAAGAGTCTATAAAAGTATGACTTTGGCACACATTCAATAGACATATATGATATTCTTCCAAACAATTCTTTTTCACAATCTTTCTCTAACCATTTCCCATTGTTTTTTTCTTTGCCAAAAAGCTTTCTAAACTTTATTTCAAAACTTTGTTTTTCTGCAAGTAGAAATTCTGCAGAAAACAAAAGGGTGCTATCTTTTCATTCCTTCTCCCTCTTGCCAAAAGATTCAAAGGACTAATCGTCTGAGAATTCTTTTGATTCTTCCCTTTCCCTTTAAACAAAAGATTTCAAAGGACTAACCGCCTGAGATATCATTTGTTTCCCCTTACAAAGATTCAAGGGACTAACCGCCTAAGAATTCTTTATCTTAACACATTGGAGGGTACATCCTTTGTGGTACAAGTAGATGGTACATCTACTTGGGTTGTAATACTGAGAACAAGAGATGATACATCTCTTGTGGATCAGTTCAAGTGGAAGGTACATCTACTTGGTTGTTCAAAGAGAACAAGGAAGGGTGCATCCCTTGTGGATCTTTGCTTGTAAAGATTTTATAAGGTTATTGGAAATCTCAAGAACCGGTGGTTGCTTGGGGACTAGATATAGGCACGGGTTGTTGTCGGACCAGTATAAATCTTGTATTTGTCTTCTTTTTCCCTACACTCTTTAATTTCTGATGTGTACTTTTTATTTCCGTTTTACTTTTGTCTAAGTTATTGTTTCTATTCTTTACTTTCTCATAACTTAGTAGTAAAGCCCAATTAAATCTAGTAATATTAAGAAGGATAAATTTTTAATTAGTCAAGACACATTAATAATTAATTCAACCCCCATTTCTTAATTATTCCGAGGCCACTCGATCCAACATTACACATGTTCATTCTAACTCCAATTACGATAAACTCATCCCTTACCTCTAATCTAAGTGGGCTCATGTGTGTAGTCCGGTAGTGATAGAGGCGTCTCTAGCGGTTCCCTAAGATTCTTCAAGTTTTTCCTCTGGTTGTTCTGCTAGGGTTTCCAAGCATTAGAGAGAAGGAGAAGGGATTAGAGCCTCAATTTCACTATCTCTGTGGAGATGTTTCTCTCACCATAGACATTATTTACAAAATCCCAACAGTGGGGATGTGGAAAAATGAGTTTCGAACCTGGTGTTTAAATTTCACGGCGATCCAACGATTAACGAGTTTGAGATCGTAGTTTTACTGAGACAGATTTGGATGTATACAAGAAAAAGAGCTACGTGCGAGGGATATTTCTCTCACCATAGACATTATTTCACAAATCTCAATGTTAGGGATGTGCAAAAATAGGTTATGAACCTGGTGTTCAAATTTCACGATGATCCAACAGTTAAAGAGTCCAAGATCATAATTTTACTAAGACATATTTGGGTGTATGCGGGAAAAAGAGAGGATGTTGATAGGAAGGGAAGGAAAAACGAATTTGAGAGATGAGAGAGTGTAAAGATGTATTGTAAATGTAAAAGTTGATCTAATATGTCTCTATTTATAGCTAGGATACTCTTAGTCTATTGTTTACTCTATTTTTTTATTTTATAAAAAAGAATTATATTTTACTTTCTATCACATGAATAAATAAAACATCTTTTTTTATTTTCTAAGAATATATATTTATTTTATTTACCTTAAAACCATTATTTTAATTAATAAAAATATTTCTCCTTATTTATTTAATTACAAAAATCTCATTATTTTCCTAAAACTCTATTTATTTTTAAATAAAATCCTTTTTAATTTATTTTACGAAAAATAGCCACATCCAGAATCGTTTGATAAGAAGGCTTTGGTTAGCTTCTTGAGAACTACAAACCTCACACACATGTGCAGACTTGTCCACTATTTTTTGCTCAACACAATGATGCTTAGACTAGGATCAAGAGACCATGTACGCGACAAAGATAGATTATGCATGTATAAGGTGATGGTGGATGAAAAGGTTAATATGAATGAAGTCATCTTTTTCTACTTGCTTCAAGCATTCAAGGACAGATTTCATGCCAAAGGCAAGAAGAACCTTGTTCCTTATAGGATATTGTTGACTAAGATCACAAGGAACAAGAGGGTAGATGTGTCTATGTTGGAACCATCTGTAGGTGCCACACAACTCAAAGGTGTGACCTTTGTCAAAATGGGAATAGTTGACAAATTCCTTGAATATGCTCAAAAGCATATCAAAAGAAAGGTCAAGAAGGAGATAAGGAGGAACCATGATATGTGGTTGGACAAACGAAAAGAGCTCAAGAGCAGCCAATAGATCAAGAGTCTGGAGTAGCGTCTCAGTAAACTCAGGGGGAGTAAGCTTAAGCCAAGCCAAAGCATTCTAAACCTAGCTAGCTTAGACTCAAACTTCCTACCAAAAGAAAAGATCCCATCCACCATCATTTGACCCTAAACCCTTAAGCCAATCAAAGAAACCCAAGAAAGAACCATTATCTAACTTCAAACCTTCAGATCCTTAAATAACCTAAAAGAAGAAGGAACCAGACTCTATGTTTGAACCTACATCATAGCCCCCACCAAAAAGACTAACCATAAAACTCTTTAGAGAAGGATGCTATACAGGAAGAAGTCTGCATCATTGCATATGTGGAAGTCATATCCATGGAAGAACATAAGAAGAAATTGGTTGAAGATGCAAACCTGAAGACCTTGGCAGGAAAAGTTCTTTGAAGAAATTCAAGAAGATGTTATTTTGGAATCTCTAAAGATCCTATTTGTTGAGGAGGTGCAGATGAAAATAGTTGAAGAGGCAACCATGGTTGATATTGATGGTGAGCCATTGCCTGAGGAAGTAATTGTAGAGTCCAACCAGGCACAGTCTAAACTTAAAGCCAAGCAAGCTGAAATGGAAGGGCTTTAGAGGATTCAGTCTGTTGTTGAGCATGGAGCTAAATTATTCTTTGCAGATGTTGTTGTAAGACACACATGAGTTGAAGTGGCTTTCGTCCCTAATGATTTGGACCTAACAAAAAAGGAAGCTCTTGAAGAAGTTATGGTCCAATCTATCATTGAAGTTTTTCTCTATGAGTCTGAGGACAACATCATTGAGATAAACCCTGGTGTTGAACCTGTTAGATTAAGGCCAATGTCTAAAGCTGATGAAAGACAAGTCGACGTTGATTTGTTTGGAATAATGGATTAAGACAGAATCAAACATTTTGAAGCTATCTTTGGATCACCAACATCTGTTACTATCGCAGATGTACAGACTGGCTTGGAAAGAAGAAAAGTGTTGCAAGCCACTAAAGAACCTATCAGATTGACAAATCTCTTTTCTAAACTTGATTATCCTCTAATGAGGAAAGATCAGTAGCGAACCATTGAGTGGCTTCTTCCTTCAAGGTCTCTGCCTCCACTAGCACTTTCATAGGATGTTCCTACTGAACCTTATATGAATGTCAGATTCTACCCTGGCTTCTAAGGACATAGAGTGTTGGAATGGCAAACCTGCAACAAAGTCTGGAAAGACAAAGTCAACATTAGGACTCATGCTCTTGATCTAGAGATGCAAAAGTTAGAGTTGGAAAGGCTCAATCTTCTTAAGCTCTAGATGGAAGGGTTTTCCAGGTATTAATCCTTATTCTTATCAATATTGGGAAACACTACTTGAAGAAGAAGAGTATGCTCTTGGAGTCTATGGAGAAAAAGTCCACATCTTCAAGACGTTCTCGACAGGCTGTGGCGCCTAATCATAACAATCTAATCTTTCGGCATCTGCCTACAGACCACAAGATATACACTCATTGTGCTAGCGTCTAGAGAAGTAGAGAAGTTGAATATGATGACATGCCATTCTCTACTCCCCTAGATTTACAATAGCTGATGGGTCTTCTATGTAACTTCAATGTTGTTCTTCCGTGGTATTGATTTAAGTCTGAAGTTACTTTCTAGAATAAAGAAATCTCATTGAAGGCTTCTAAAGAGAGTATGAACTTTCTAGACTATGAGCAATCAAATTATGGCCCTGAGTTGAGAATGAAGCTATATTCTTACAAATAAGAGATTAGATCAAGGCAAGCTTCCTTTCGTAGAATCCAAAGGCTCAACACTCACATGCCTTTCATATTGGGGGTAAGAATTCTTTTTCCTAACTACTTCAAAGACTCACTTTCAAATAACAATTGACAAGCCTGTTCTGTATCAAAAGGCCAATTGCTACAAAGGCAATGAGTTGCTAATTGAAGACAATGGAGATGTTGAACTTGTTAGATTTGTTAGAGCTTGACTTGACCATCTGCTCAAACATGAGCTTGAAACTCTCAAACACAAGTTTGAGATCACAAATCTGGATGTATATGCCATGGGAAGTTTCCACAGGCTACAAGAATGTTGTTCTGGTTTGGGAGGAAAAGCTAGCTGTAGATGCCTATCACCATGAAGTTGGGCAATATTATCAGACTCTGAACCACACTTGCTTTACTCAAGAAACTCCCTTCAACATGCTTTACACATGGAAGAGGGAATTTTATGGTGAGTCTAATTGCACCTTATTTTTTTGTGGCGTATTTGCCCTTCTGTAGATTCTTCTTCACATACCATGTGGATCCTATCATTGAAGAAGTTAAATCTGGTGTTGAAGTTGCTTTTGACTCCATGGTTGTTCCAGTATATGATCCTCCACCCTTTCGTTCCTGTGTTTGTCTACTTGAAGTGGAACTAGTCAGAGCGAGGGAAGCCTTTGCTCAAGTCTTGAAGGATCGCGCTCATGTTGAGAAGGAAGTCCATAAATGGTCTCTGATTGGTGACTACTTCTACAAGAAAGCCATTGGATGGAAACCTCATTGTCCTCCAACACCACCTGGTAGCCCTATTCTTTCTTATGATAATGAGGACTCAGGTGATGAGTTTCTTAACGAAGAAGTTGCCAAACAAAAGGGGGCGAAAAAGTAAAAGATTGAATCTCGACATCATTTGAGGGGGAGTGACAAAGTCTAAAGAAAACATTAATTCAGGGGGAGTTCTTGTGGTTATTTCTGCCTTGAAATTTTATTTCGTACTTAGATCATATCTTCTTGATGTGAAATTCTTGATATAAATAAAATAAGATGCTTTTTGGTAATTATTTAAACTTTACCCCAAAGTCTTATGAAGTTGTGTGATCTGTTTATCTTATTTATCCTCTACATTTTGATAAGATTGTCTAATGCTTTAATGATATATCTTATAATTTCTGCCTTTATCCTTTTTAAATTTGTGTTTGTTTGACATCATAAAATAGGGGGAGATTGTTAAGTCAAAAGACATTCTGTCTTAAAGACAAATCAAAACCCTTAATTATTTTGATTTGGTGTAAATAAATACAAAGGTTAAAAGTTGCATCTTATGCAAAATCAGCATTTGATATTTGTATTTGATGATTTATCGAAACATGTCTGAGATGTCTGCGTCTAATGTTTCAAACGATAGGAAAATAGACTCATGATCTGATATGACATTTAAGATGACATTTAAGACTTCATTTAATACTGTGTGCTTGAAATTTCTTTTGCAGAAAAATTCTCCTAAGATCCATCAAATCCTATGAAGAATAAATGAAGTCAAGGTTTGAAATTCCTCAATTGCCATCAAAAGAAGAGCTCTATTGTACCAGACCTGCTTTGACATAAAGGAAGTGACTATCTATTGTAGTACTCAACACACAAACTTCGAAGAATGGACTCTCTGCATGAGGAAAGGGCATGCATTTAATGCCCCAACAGCCACATTCATTAAATGAAGATCAAGTGAAGAAATCTACCCTTTATGAGACAACGAACAATTAAAGATAAGGCTTATATAAACCAAAAGCTTTGAAGAATTAGTGTATCAACCTTGCACGAAAAAACATTCATTATTATTTTCGCAAAAAACTTTCAGTATATTCTTGTAAAGTCAAGATACCTTGAACATATTGACATAAAAAGACAAAGTGTTAATTGTATATTTATCTATAAGACGATTCTAGATTTAGTCTCTGTGCAAACTCGAACTATAAATCTCTTCTGATTTGTTTAAAGCTAACAATAACTTGGTAGGACAAAGAATACTGGGTGTTAATCAAACTTGTGCAAAGCTTGATTTGTAGAGTCAGAAGTGATTGTGAAGTCAAGGTTTGAAATTCCTCAATTGCCATCAAAAGAAGAGCTCTATTGTACTAGACCTGCTTTGACATAAAGGAAGTGACTATCTATTGTAGTACTCAACACACAAACTTCGAAGAATGGACTCTCTGCATGAGGAAAGGGCATGCATTTAATGCCCCAACAGCCACATTCATTAGATGAAGATCAAGTGAAGAAATCTACCCTTTATGAGACAACGAACAATTAAAGATAAGGCTTATATAAACCAAAAGCTTTGAAGAATTAGTGTATCAACCTTGCACGAAAAAACATTCATTATTATTTTCGCAAAAAAACTTTCAGTATATTCTTGTAAAGTCAGGATACCTTGAACATATTGACATAAAAAGACAAAGTGTTAATTGTATATTTATCTATAAGACGATTCTAGATTTAGTCTCTGTGCAAACTTGAACTATAAATCTCTACTGATTTGTTTAAAGCTAACAATAACTTAGTAGGACAAAGAATACTGGGTGTTAATCAAACTTGTGCAAAGCTTGATTTGTAGAGTCAGAAGTGGTTGTGACACAATACTTGTCACTTATGAGAAGTTAGTGGAATTTAATGTTTTGCCAAAAACTGGATGTAGTCTTAGTGGTAGAAACAAACCAATACAACTCTCTAAGTCTTATTTACTTTCCCTTTGCTTTCAATTGACATAAGGTTTGAATTTGTTCTTAGTCTTTTGAAAACATCTTGTGCTTAACATGTTTGTTTTCCATCGTTTGATTGTGTTTTTCAAAAGATCTATTATCTGTTTTTGCAAAGTTTCTTCACTAGACAAAAACTTAGATTGATTGTGAAAATGCTTTAAAAATTTCTAAAATCAAAATTCAACCTCCCTTTTTGTGATAACACTAAATTATAATTTATGGATTTAGAAAATTACTATTATTATTATTATTATTTTATTGTTGCAATTTTCTTGATTACGAAGGTTGAATGGGAAATTCATAATGATTGTTCAACAACGTGGTGTAAATACCTCTGGTTGGTTTGTTTTCTTTTGTTGTTCCAACCAACTCATTTTTTTTCCTTTTGAATAAATACCTATTTTGGTTCTTGAAAGTGTGAGATTGTGACAAATTGATCCCTAAAAGATGTAAAATTCAAATTTAGTCTCTTAATATGTAAAATGTGCAACAAATTTGTCCTATAGTTAAATTTGTGAGATCATTTTGTGATTAACTTGTAATTAAGTTGTATTTTTGAGGACCAATTTGATGTAAAGTTTAGGAATCAATTTGTAATTAAATTATTCGTAGGACTGTTTTGTCGTACTTTTTGTATATTTGGGACTAAATTTGAATTTTGCATTTTAAGGAACCAATTTATCATGGTCTCACACTTTTAGGAACCAAAATGAGTATTTACCGTTTCTTTCATTATTCCATTGCAAGGGAAAGGAAGGGGGTAAGCAAAAATTATTTCTAGAAAGTTATAAGAATATATTAGAAGGATATTTAAGAGAAATGAAAAGAAGAAAGAAATGGGAGGTATATTCATTAGATAGGGGAGGTATATTTATCATTTGCAACCCTAAGCCCAGAGCGCAAGATACAAAGAGTAAGCAAGTACACTATTGATTCTCTTTCTTCTTGCAGCATAGCACAACACAGCAGTTACGCAAGGTCTTTATTTGTTCTTCCTCAAGCACCGGCAACGCAAACGGATGCATTACAAAAAATAAAATGAGATAAGAAATTAAAAGAAGACGACGTTCTCTCTCGGTTTTGATTCCCAATGGCAACGCGAAAGCTGATTCGTGATTTGTTACTCTCCAAACGATCCCTTCTTCACCACCAGGTTCCTTTTATTTCATTTCCTTTTTAACAACAAATTTTATCTCTCTTTTTATATTTATTCATTTATTTACAGGGTTGGAGTAGGAGTAGAAGGTTACCTTTGGTTTGGGAAGATAGGCGTAGATACAGTGTCTTCAATGAGTTCTCTAAGAACATTAAAGGCCAAGCTGTTAGGTATTCATTCCTCTCTCTCTCTCTAAGAAAATTTATTTGGAGATAACAAAATGAAAGAATAGACCTAACCTTTTGTATTTGGAGATAACAAAGCTTGAGCTTCTAACTGTTTATGGATTTCATGGCCTTGTATATTTTGTCTTGTTGATTCTTTCTGAAGGGTGTTACGTTATGCCCTATTTGTTTCTTGTCTTTGATGGTTTCAGAAACCAAGAATTCCAACAGTCTGTCAAGGAGCTGAAAGAAAAAGCAGATGAACTTAAAGGGGTAAAAGAAGAGCTGAAAGAAAGGTAAGTGTGTTACTGATTAATAGGCTGAGACATACCATTATATGTCAAGGCTGGCTCAACACTTCAATGGAGGGCCTAAGATGGTTAAGTGGATAATGCAGAACAAAGCAAAAAACTGAGAAGCTGTACAAACAAGTGGATGAAGCGTGGACAGAAGCTGAAGCTGCTGCAAGGAAGGTATAATCGAAGGTCATCTTCAATTTCTACTCTGGATTAGTAATGGAAATTAGTTATGAGAAAAGGGGGTAAAAAAGAACCTCACTTCTGATGCTCTGTAGTCTTATTGGAAAATGCTATATAAACAACTCTAAGGTGTTCATCACTGCATACCTAGAGTACAAAGTCATTGGAGAGCATGTGTAATTGTGTAGAAGAGTCTAATGCGACCTTACACTCTAGGTACCCATTTAATGGTATAAAAATGTTTTTTTTTTGTTAGGTAAAGTGATGCATACCTTGGATTGCTATTTATCTTTTCATTCTTCCCTTGTTTGTTTGTGCAGCTAAATGCAATTGTTATTAAAGTTGTTGATGGGAACATGGGATCCATATATCTATTTTGAATAAGCTGACATGCTTCCTGGAATTTAATTATACATTTTGCAGGTTTCTTACAATGTTAAAGAGAAGATTTCAGCTGCATCAGAGGAGGTCTGTTTATGATTTACAACTCTGTTGGTGAATATGATTGACCATTGATAGGTTATTGGCATTGCTCTTGTTAAATTAGGTGAAGGAAACTTTTGGGATAGGAAAGCAGGATTCTTCAGGATCAACTGATTCTTCAACAAAACAGGGTGCTGATGCAAATGGAGGAAATCAGACATCACGTGAGGAAGAGAAAAATCAGCAATCTGGGTCTAGTAAGGATGCTGATTCGTTGTTTGGCAAATTTAAATCAACTATTTCCTCTCCAAATGTTTCTGCTGCCTTCCAAAAATTAAAGGATGCAAAGTTAGTTGACATAACCAAAAAAGGTTATGACATAGTAAAAGAGGAGTTAAGTAGTACCCCGACTAAGAGAAAGCGAGTTCCTTTTGCATCAAGTGGTGAAACAAGTACAAGAACAGATCTTGTTGTTATGCCATCTAAACAATCTTGGTGGAGTAAGAAGTTTGATGAGTTCAGGGAGAAGGTAAACTTAGTTGCAGTTCTTTTTTAATTGGATTGTCGGGAAAAGCAGTCCATTGAATTATCTTCTCTGCATTTTCATAAAGGTGAAAGGCCATCCAGTATCCAAGCGATTCCTTAAGTATAGTGACCCAGTGAAGACAAAGGGCCAGGAGGTATGTTCTACTCCCGACTCCACTCCTGAGGTTCTTTATTCTACTAAAATAATTATTCCTTTGACTGCACTTTGTTGTATAACAATATGATATATTGTGCAGCTTGCCTCAATTGCATTCATAAATATTAGTGTCCTATGTGATAATTCATGATTGTGAATGGAGGGAATATGTTACATATTTAACTTCTGAGTCACCTTTTGTTTGTATGCTATTTTATATATATATTGGAATTGACAGATAGTAGAGGACTTGCGGGAAAGATATGAGACCAGTGACAGCCCCATTATTCACAAAATACAGGAGTATGTCATTGAGTTTCTCTTTGCACTTATTCTTGTTCTTGGAAATTAGAACTACCAAATGATTGGTTACTGTTAATAGTTACACATGCTGCAATATTTGTCTGGTTATAGCATAGTTGTCAATACCGGCGTAACGGAGTGGAGTGGCCGACCCCAAAAGTGGGATAGCAGGATAGCGGATGGCGGGATGACCGCTTTTCTAATGTGTTTTTTTATACATGTTAAATAATTAATAATATGTATATATATAAGTTCAAAAACAGTAAAATAACTAAAAACATAGTTACTTAAACAAAAGTTACAAAACAAAAAGTTACATTCTCTTTCATGCACTCAATTATCACAAAAGTCCAAAAAAAAAATCATTCATGATTGTATGATGATAGAGAGCTCATTTTATCATCTAATGTAACCAATTAAATACAAAAAAAGCTCCTGTCATTTTATCATCTAACGTAACCAATTAAAATGTATAAAAATTGAAACCAACAAAAATTGAAAAATTAAACAAAAGTTCCTATATTCATCGGAACTAAGTACAAAAAGATTAAATGAACCACGTACCCTAGAATGGTAATGACATACCCATTTCATCCCAGAAAACAAATAACACACCCATCGAAAAATAATAATAATAGTATAATACACAAATACTTCATTATTTTAAATGCTTCAACATTTCATATTTCTTTTTATCTTTTTTTATCACATTCTGTTTAGGTATCAACTAGCACATTGGATATTCATATAACATTTTTTTAAAAAAATAATAAAATCACACGCATTAATACAGCTAGCACTTCTCACTTGGCATCATTTCATTCAATTTTCACTTCTCATATTGCACGTCTTCCTCACCATACAAAAATTGAAACCAACAGCTCATGGCACCCACAGTCCCACACTGAAAAAAAGGGCAATTAAATAATTAGGAAAACAAAAAATATAGGAAACCTCAAGCAAGGTGGCGGCGCAGCTCTACAGTGTCACAGACTCGCGTGCTCCTGGGCGTGGAGGAGGTGGCGGCGCTCGCCGGTGTCGCAGCGTCACCGGCGTCGCAGCGTCGTTTGGGTCGCAGCCTCGCCGGGGTATCGCAGCAACGCTAGGTCTGGAGAGCAGCAAGGTTTTCGACTTCCAGCAACGCAAGCCCTGACCAGGTAATACCAAAACAAAAATATCAAAAATACCCTCACTTTCCCGCATTAAGTGAGGGCATTTTCGGAATTTCCATGGCTTCACTGTAGCGGCACAAAAATCTGGTCCAAATCCTGCGCCGCTCCGCCGCGATAGTGGCCGCTCCAACCGCGCCGCTACGTCTGTCCCCGTCGCGGATGGGTGCCGCGCCGCTCCGCTCTGCCGCGACGCCCGCGATTGACAACATAGGGTTATAGTCTAAATAGTAGTAATGTAAGATGCAAATTTAAGTACTAATTTACCGCACTTCTTTTACAGTATCAATGACAGTATGTTTCAAGAGACAGATGCTGCAATTTCTTACAAGGAAATACGTCAACGGGATCCGTAGGCTTTCATGCCTTTTGTTTTTCTATCTTGGTCTTAGCATTTTATTGTTACTTTAATTGCTAACATCTTTTTTCTTTTATTTTGATTACATGGACCAGTTATTTTTCATTACCAGAATTTGTTGGGGAAGTACAGGAGGCAATAAAACCAGTGCTTAATGCTTACATCAAGGTATAATCATTCCATATTTGAATTTGGCATAAGTTTATAGCCATTAGCCAATACTTATTTAGTATCATGTTGTAACAAATGACACTTGTATCACTTATAATCGCTTTTACATCTCATTGTTAGTTAATCTGTTAGCACCTATCTTTCTTTTAGAACAAATCCTCAGCATCATCGCCAGTTGTAAGTTGTAACTGAAATGAATATTTTCATTCCAAGCCAAGTGTTTAATCTTTACCCTTCCAAAATAAGATAATAGGGTAAACTGGATGATGGTGATGTAAGGTTTGAGCAACAAATATGTATTACAGTTTGAGATCTAAGTTATAGATTATAGATAATTGGGCTATATATATTTTTAATTATAATGTTTGATTTGCTCAATTGATGACAAATTGTAATCATTAGGCAAGAGCCTTTTTTTTAATAATCATTTTGAAAAGGAAAACCTTCAATTAGGTTAAACTATTGGATTTAATGCTATGTTTAGTGAGAATCATTTAGTGAAAAAGAAGGGAAGTGTTGTCATCAAATATTGCTTAAGAAAGAAAACGGTCTGCCTGGTTGGATGTGGGGGGTCCATTAGCATGAAATGGTGGTTTGAGGATTTGGACTTCGGAGATTTGAAGTGTGTAGTTGCAGTCATTAGTTAAAGCTGGAGAAGTTGGCTAATGAAGTGGAAGAAGTTGACCAATTAAATTATAAGTTGTTAAAAAAATTGTTATGTGCATCACTTGTTAATACAAAACCTGATAGCAATGGACAAAGTACTATGTCTAAGATTTGCTCTAAATCTATTAGTTGGTTGAGCAGATGCATTTATGATTTATGAATCAGTTTTTAATTATATATACAGGGAGACGTTGAAACATTAAAGAAGTATTGTAGCCCTGAGCTGATTGAACGTTGTAAAGCAGAGCATAATGCTTACCAAAGTCATGGTATATTCTTTGATAACAAGGTGAGATTCACATTTTTTTGAATCTTTATTGTTTCTTTCTGTTCAATTACATTTTGTTTTGAATGAGGTTGATAGTACCATACCATATTGAGCATGTTAAAGTGTTCCCAAAAAATGTGTTTTCATTTTAACTCAACTTCTTGAGTTCTTGATAGTATATTTGATACGGTTAAGTGAAGAAAAAAAATTCATAAAATGAAATAACCTTGTATCTTCTTTGCTTGAACCAAAATTCAATCCTGATCAACTTGATAAAATATAACATAGGTAACATGGGTTCCGTCTTCCATGTGCAAATGATATAATATAGTTAGCTAATAGCTGTAGCTCAAAATAGAGTGGGAATGTGGGAGTATGGAACAAATATTTTCTATTAATGAAGAGAAACAGGACTGCTCCAAGTGCCATTTAGACAAGTGTAAAACATGTGGTTGTACACTTGTAGTTGTACTACCATTTACTTGTGTATCATGTGTCAAACTTTCACAAGTTATAGACTTGTTATTTTCCAAATGTTTTCTCATTTATCTCCTCTAACATGTGAATGAAATATGAAAGAAAGATTTTCTAAGGTTGGATCATAGTTTTACTCATAAATGATGCAATTCCATTTTACTTTTTTTCTCTCCGAATTTATCTTGGTTAAGCCAGTCTGACATCCTCTTGTGAATCTTACCCAATTATTTATACAGAAAAATATGATTAAGGTGCTTGTACCTACTAGGACTAGGCTATATAGTGTTTTTTATGTATTTAAATATTTAACTCTGCAGATTCTGCATGTATCTGATCTGGAAATAAGAGAGACCAAGATGATGGGCTCATCTCCAGTAATTATTGTAATGGTATGTAAATTATTAGTTCCAGAAGTTCATTGCTAATTTAGAAAATTTATTCTTATGCGGTAGAAATGAAAACTTACATGAATGATTTTGTTAAATGAATTTTCACAGTTTCAAACTCAGCAAATCTATTGTGTACGTGATAGGAATGGGGCAATTACAGAAGGAGGCAAGGTAAATGCTGCGTTTTTAATGGTTTATATTTTTTAATTGCTACAATGTGAAAATGTCATATCAGTAAAAATTTCATGTAGTTTTTAACGTCCTATTTGAGAGAGCGGGTGCCTCTTTATAGTGTTAACTTTCTAATTCCATTAGTTTGCAAATTTTGCCTTCCTTTCCCCTCAATAATCTCAATGTAATTTGTGCCCATTCGTTTCCATGTTGAGCTGTTGATGTTCTGTCACCAGCTCATGCATCTCCTATCTATTAGAAATTATGGAAGGCATGGATCAAGTAAAGATGAATGGTGTATGTATTTTTATTTTTCACATTTAAATAAATATATAGTTATATACTATGGAAATGTTAGAACTCACAGTCACAGTGGTATGAAAAGCAGAAATTCAATATAACAGTGTTATTTAATATGAAAGATAGCAGAAAGCTAGTACAGGAATTTAGAATGACAACCTGAGTGTGTGACTCCTTTTCCAGAGAAATATTTTCCTAAACAACCACCATTCCCCCCTACTCCTTTTTTCTCTCTCCTCACCTCCTTACATACTCCACCCCCTAACAGAATTTGTTAGAATCTCCTATGCCACTTTATGTAACTAACTCGCACTCCCTAATCCTATTTTCTTTCTCCTAGAATAAACTTTCCATATAATGGGCCTATGTGACTCCTCACCAATATGAATATCAGTATGAATATTAGTATTATTCACTGGTGTCCTATCATTACTCCCCCCTGAAGAAACAGCCTTGTCCTCAAGGCTAAGTGCTTGAAATTGACTTTTCAGCAATGCCTCATCTTCCCAGGTAGTATCCTCAGCTGCTCCGCCCTTCCATTTAACCAGCCACTATTTGACTGGCTGCTCTCCTTCAAATATCTCTCTTGAAGCCAACAACTCCTCAGGTTCTTCATTTTCCTCCAACTCCATCTCCAACCCTTCAGGTAAAGATGCCTCTGCAGAATAACTCCCAATTGCCTTCTTCAATTGAGATACATGAAAAACGGGGTGCACCCTAGCTTCGTCTGGCAGTTTCAGTTTATACGACAAGCCCCCACCCTCTCCAAAATTGGGAAAGGTTCAAAGAACCTCGGAGCCAATTTCTGGTTAATCCTCCTAGCTACAGTCATTTGTCTGTGAGGTTGGAGTTTCAAAAACACCCACTCTCCTACCTCGAATGATAGGTATCTTCGTTTCTTGTTAGCGTATTTCCTCATCAACTCTTGAGCATGAGTCAGGTGATGTTTCAACTATTGCAGTGCCTCATCTCTATCCATCAATTCTACTTCCACTGCTTCCACCCTGGTTTCTCCTTGCAAAACTCGAACCAATGTAGGAGGTTTTCTCCCATACACAGACTCAAAAGGAGTCACTCCAGTAGACACATGGAAGGTAGTATAGTACCACAATTCTGCCCACAACACCCAGAATGACCAATTCTTGGGCTGTTCAGATGCAAAACATCGCAAATAAGACTCTAAACACCTATTTACTTCCTCTGTCTGTCCATCCGTCTCGGGATGATACGAAGAGCTCATTTTTAGGACAGTACCCTGCAGTTGAAACAACTTCCAAAACAGGCTGACAAATAGAGGGTCTCGATCACTCATTATTCACTGCTTATCCCATGTAAACGCACTATCTCCTTTGTAAACACTTCAGCCACCTTTCTATCTGTATAGGGATGGCGCAAGGGTATGAAATGAGCATATTTGGATAACCTGTCAACCACTACAAATACTGCTTCAAATCCTTTAGACTTAGGGAGTCCCATGACAAAGTCTAAAGATATATCCTCCCAAATTTGAGCTGGAATTGGGAGTGGCTGCAGCAGACAAGCCGGTGATGATGCTGAATACTTTTGTCCTTGGCAAACGTCACAACTCTTCACAAAGTCCTGAATGGTAGTTTTCATGCCTACCCAATATAAATTTCCTGCAACAATATAGGAATACAAGAAGATTTGGAGGACAGCACCAACCTATTCTAGTAAAATAACACTCCTTGTTGCAAGCTAAACATCGGCTGTGAAGCTGGATTCTCATGCAAGTCAGCTATCACCTGTTTTAAGAAAGGGTCTCGAAGAACTTCATGCTGTACTTGCTGCTCTTGCATCCAAATTGGAAATGAAGTGATGCTTTTCAAATCACCTTCTTCATATATGCGAGATAATGAATCAGCTGCTTTATTGTCCGGCCCAGGTTTGTAAATGACCTCAAATTGGTAACCCAAGAGTTTAGCTATCCAATTTTGTTGGTCAGCTGTAGTAATCCTTTGTTGCAACAAGTGTCGAAGGCTTTTTTTGATCTGAATACACCACAAATTTTCTACCCTGCAGGGGTCACCAGTGCTGCACTGCCAACACCAACACCATCAATTCCTTCTCATATGCTGACTTGCTTAAATTATTCTCGGACAAGGCCTTGCTGAAATATGCTATTGGTTTCCTGTTTTGCATCAACACAGCTCCTACCCCTCTTCCGGAAGCATCGCATTCAATTTCAAATGGTTGATTAAAATCTGGAAGTGTCAACACAGGTGCTTGAGTCATCACCCCTTTTAGCTCCTCAAAAGCTTTTAATGCTTCTGTTCCTCAATTAAATCCTTCTTTCTTTTCGTTAATTCCGTGAGTGGCTTAGCCCGCATTCCATACCCTGTAATAAATTTTCTATGGTATCCCGTCAAACCCAAAAAACCCCGTACACCTTGACATTATGAAGTACAAGCCAACTCACAATACTCCTTATTTTTTCTGGATCCACAGCCTCACCTTTTTCTGAAATTACATGATCCAAGTACTCCACTTGCCTTCTACCAAAGGCATTTTTTCTTATTAACCACTAATTTGTTTTCTTGAAGCGCCTTCAGAACTTGTGTTAGATGCTCCATATGTTCCTTCCATCCTTTGCTAAACACTAGAATATCATCAAAAAACACCAATGCAGTTTTCCTTAGGAAAGGTTTGAACACTTGGTTCATGGTAGATTGGAAGGTAGCTGGGGGGGCATTGGTCAACCCAAACGGCATAACCATAAATTCATAATGCCCTTCATGTGTGCGAAAGGCAGTTTTATGCATGTCCTCCTCCTTCACCCGGATTTGATGATACCTTGACTTCAAATCCAAATTAGGGAAATATGTAGCACCATGTAGTTCATCCAAAAGTTCCTCTACCACCGGAATGGGGTATTTGTCAGGTATCGTTACCTTATTCAGCTCCCTATAGTCCACACGCATACGCCACAATGCATCTCTTTTTAACTAATATCATGGGACTAGAAAAAACACTGGAACTATGCCTAATAATTCCCTGCTCCAACATGTTCTGCACTTGTTTCTCAATCTCCCCTTTGTGATGGTAGGGATATCGGTATTGTCAAACCCAGTGCTGTTGCGACTTGAGGCGCGATGAAGTTGTGGCTTGCGCCACTGTCAGCCAACACCTAAACACAACACCCCTTACTTTTCCCTCCAATCACATTGTTGTGGGTCGTTTCATCGTCTTCATACCTTCGGTCAGCCCAAACACTCCCATAATATTACAATCTAGGGTTGCTTCATCTTCGTCGTCTCTTACTTCTATGGCTATCACCTCCCCTTCTGCGATAACCACTTCGTTGTTCCCCAGGATAACTAAGTGAAACTGTTTCTCTGTGCATTGGTGCAGTGGGTGAAATCGCTCTCCACATTGAAAACACAAACCGCAAACCTTACCATCCATCAATTCCGAGTATGGTAAATGTTTAATATCTCTGTTTCGAGGGTTGTTGCCCCTTCCTCCTTCATCTCTTTCTTTTTGCACCGAATTGGAGCTTGAATTAGGGTTCACATTGGATCCAGATTGCATTGTCTGAGTTGGGTCACTACTTAAAGGCCCTGACCTGAAAGTTCCTTTATATGGGCCTGAGTTATAATGTGACCCACTGTCGCTTCTTGCACCAGAAGGAAAATTTGACCTAACACCTCTTTTTCCACCCGATCCAGGATCCAATTCTCGACCTCCCCTCCATTGTATCACACTCCCACTGATATGTGGCATCAAAGAGCCACGCAACTTTGCCTCAACATCTTGCGCTATCCTCATCGCTTGAACACAATTTTTTGGGTTGAAAGTTCTCACTCGCAGTCAAATCTTTGACTTGAGGCCCCTCATGAAATACCTCAAATATTGTTCTGCGAGAAGATGACCCACCTGGGAGGAAACAAACTCAGTCTGTGATATACTTATCAACATCACCCACTTGCTGCAAATCCTTCAGTTCCTCTAATGGATTATCACTCTTCCTCCATATCGTTCAATCAACGACTTCTTCTGTTTAGACCATGTGAGTGCATCCTCAGTCTCACATAACAAGTTGAACCAGTGAATAGCCGAACCCTCCATACTGAGCTTCGCTAACCTCACTTTCATCTCCTCCGATGAACCATGCACCTCAAAATAGGTCTCAGCATGGGTAATCCATCCCACCAGGTCCTCCTTGTCAAATGGTGGAAGCTCCACCTTCTTCGCCGGCATTTTGTATTCTAACACCGATTCTGTACTGAACGATGGTGAGCGGGTCTCATCATTGACACAACAGTCTTGCAATTTGGCGAACTCCGTCATCAAGGAGCGACAAAACTCTTCCATGGACTGCGTCAAGGAGTTCTCCAGCGAATTCATTCTTGCCTCCAACACGTCAACTCTCTCCGTCATTTTTGGTGGCATAGAATCTCCTGAAGTATGCTAGTCGTGTCTCGTATGTATCCAGCAGGTCTCGTATGTATCCAGCAGGTCGGACCAATGTTAGAACTCACAATCAGTGGTATGAAAAGCAGAAATTCAATATAACAATGTTATTTAATATGAAAGATAGCAAAAAGCTAGTACATGAATTTAGAATGACAACCGGAGTCTGTGACTCCTTTTCCTGAGAAATATTCCCCTAAACAGCCACCATTCCCCCCACTATTTTTTTCTCTCTCCTCACCTCCTTACATACTCCACCCCCCAACAGAATTTGTTAGAATCTCCTATGCCACTTCATGTAACTAACTCGCACTCCCTAATCCTATTTTCTTTCTCCTAGAATAAACTTTCCATATAATGGGCCTATGTGACTCCTCACCAATATGAATATCAGTATTATTCACCGGTGTCCTATCAGGAAATGCTCGGTTTCATAGATGCACTATATATAAAATGGTTTGTTCTGTAAAGAGAGACATGCAAATGGCTTAATAATTACACCCCTTCTGGTTCATATCATGTCTCTATGCTCCCTGCTCTCTTATCTGAGGCTTTAGCTTTGATTTTTGTTCATGTTTTTTGTTGTCCTAATTTGAGTAGTAAATTTATAGTGTTGTCAATATACAAGTTGACGTACAACATAATCTGAGACTTGTCTAATAATACCGTTTTCATTAAGTGAATGCAACCTTGCTTGTCTGGTTTTAACAATGATTTTTTTTTTTCTTTGCTAGGATACAATCCACACTGTATTCTATTTTTGGGCATTACAACAAATGGACCAAGAAGATCGTGGAGAAGATGGTATTTACCTAATGTGGAGACTCAGAGAGATGCAACAGCAAGGCATCCAAGCTCTCATCTAGATTTTGTCATGATTTTCAGGGATTTGTATAATTGAACCTTTATGTCATATACTACATTTACTGATTTCATTTCTTGGGGCAAAGTTGTATCCCGATGATACATCCTTTAATTTTTTTTATTACTAACTAGAAAAATAATTTGCACTTGAGTTCATTGATGTATGTTAGATGAGCTAGACAACGTTTTTATTCTGCTCTCAAGCCAGAAATGACAAATTGTTAATATAGTCACAAGTTATTTATTTATAATAGTAATTACTAGTATCCTTCCCGTACGGTAAGCATTTTTCTTTGTTTACCAAAAGGTTTGGATATGCCGATTAATATGTGCAAACATGGGTGCTAAATATATAATTTGCATGTAAAAAATCTAATGGTCAATGATGTAAGGATGTCACAGAAAGAGCCTCTATTGAACATCATCTATAATTGTATAATATTCGACTATTTGTATTTCAGTGGATTTTCCATTTTGATATCGTTTATCTGTAAACTACTGAAATATGCATTCAAAGACGTAAGGATAAATTCTAGGACAGATTCGCAAGTTCCTATCCTACCTATTGCAATAATTTATCAGATTTAAAAATAAATATTATGGAAGTGTAAAGTTGTTAAGCTCTACTGTTTTTTAATTACAATTTTCAAACACTTCTACATTTTACAATAGTTAAAATTTATTTTAAAATTCTTTATACATTTTAATATTTTAACATGAGATAAAAACATGAATTAACTATGTTTTAGTTTTTATTACAGAAACTATATTTCGTGATTATGACATTTAAAGATCAAGATGGTCTTGTTTTGAGTTCGTGTCAACAGGGGAATTGAAAAAGAAAAGGATGTTATGTAGCGTAAATTCCCTAGCTTATAATTCGAAGATGGATTAAAAGAAATTCAACGGAAGTTAATTTCAAGGTTAAAAATTAGTTTTGCACACCAATTATACAATGGGAAATAACTGGGGAGAGCTAATATGTAAATCACGAAGTCGGAAGGTTAAAAATTAGTTAGTCATGGTCATATTTTTTTTAATCATATTATTGGTATGAAATATTTATTAACTTTTATTATAATCTATATACTACTATCTATTTATACAAACAAGGCCCTGATTACCTTTTTCTCTATCCTGTTGACACCTGTCCACTGCCGGAGCTCTGTCATGTTGGCACCTGTCCAATTATAAACTTTCTTTTATGCTTCTTTGCTCATTGCTGTGTGTTGTCACTTGTCCAATAATAAACCCTCTTTTATGCTTCTTTGCTCTTCAGTCCGTGTGTTGTCACCTGTCCAATAAAAAACCCTCTTTTATGTTTCTTTGCTCATTGCCACGTGAAGGCTTCATCCTTTTCTAAAGGTTTGTGTTTTACAAGGCCCCTTTTCTCTTCTTTGTGCCGGCTGTTGCAATTCCTTATTTCCACAACCACAAGCCACATGTCACTTTCTAATTGCCGGATCTCACCTCTCCATTTAATTCTCTTTAATTCCAGAACTTTCTTCTCTCTCTTCCATTTCTGTTGCGTCCATCCAGATTCTCTTCCCCCCTGTTTCTCTTCCTCAACTTCTTCTCTTTTCTTCTCTATCAATATTCAGTTTCCCCTTTTTTCTCTTCCTCAACTTCTCCTTTTTTCTTCTCCGCTTTTGTTTTTCCTCCTTTATTCTTTTGCATCCATCCCGTTTTTGTTTCTCCTCCTTTATTCTTTTGCGTCCGTCCATATTTTGTTTCACGTCAATATTCTATTTTTTTTCCTTTTTTGTCTAATTTTTTGTACTTTGATTTTTAGGACAGTCTAACGACGGTGCTGAAGGTTACGAGGCTTTGCCCATGGAAGAGTTGGGATAGGCTACTAAAGAATAAAGGTATTGAAGAATAAAAGTTTCATTTTTATCTATTTTTTCTCATTTTTATGCCTAATATTTTGTGGTCTGATTTTTTGTGGTTTGATTTTTGGGACAGGCTAACGATGGTGTTGAAGGTTACAACGCTTTGCCCATGCAAGGGTTGCAACAATAGGACTTGAGGTTACTGTTCTTTTTCGTTTTTTTAAAAGAAAATTATTTCCTGTCATTTTTGCTACAAGAGTTGTTGCTGATTTCTTTTTGTTTCACTTCTAATTCTTTTTCGTTTTTTAAAATGCAGGTTCGTAGACACAAAAACTTAAATTTTTTGTGGTGTTCAGCCTTTATTTTGTTTTTTGACTTCTCCCAATATAAAAGTTTAAATTTTTTTGTGTTCTTTTGGCATGTTGTATGCAGAGAAGGTGAAAAAACACATTAAAGTTGCGATTTTTATCTCAAAAACTTCATGGGTTCAGGTTCGTAAACACAAAGGCTTTAATTTTTGGGGGTGTTCTGCCTTTATTTTGTTTTCTACATGAGTACAGGTTCTGTGTTGAAGAACAAATGTGTCATTTTTTTTCGTAATTTCCTTTTTTCAAAAAATTATCTTCTCCTATTTTTGCTATATTGCTGATTTCTTTTTGTTTCTCTTCTAATTCTTTTTTTTTAAAATATCTTCTGTCATTTTTGCTACAAAGAGTTGTTGCTGATTTTTTACATCCTCTCCATCTTCCATTTTCATTCCTCTCCATTCCTCTTCATATTCATATTCCATTTTATTTCTATTTTTGTTTTGGTTCCATTTTCGTTTATCTCACTGTCTGTTCATTGTTTTTAATGAATTGCTATTGTATGCAGAGAAGGTGGAAGAAGACATTGAAGCTGCCATTTTTTACTCCAAAAAGCTTCCATTTTTATCTGATTTTTATGTTAAAAGGTTTGTCTCCTTTGTTTCTCTGTCTACATGTTCATTTTCTTTGTTTCTTTGTTTCTCCATCTTCCTTTTTCGTTCCTCTCCATTCATCTTCCTTCATATTCTGTTTTCTTTGTTTCTTTGTTTCTCTAACTTCCATTTGCGTTCGTCTTCATTCCTCTTCATATTCCGTTTTACTCCTATTTTTGTTTTAGTTCCATTTTTGTTTATCTCGTTGCATGTTATTTGTTTTTTATGAATCGTTATTGTATGTAGAGAAGGTGGAAGGAGACACTAAAACTGCCATTTTTAACTCCAAAAACCTTCGATTTTTATCTGATTTTTTATCTCAAACAGGATTCTTTTCTTTGTTTCTCTATCTACAAGTTCGTTTTCTTTATTTGTTTTCTTTATATTCCGTTTGACTTTTGTTTTCGTTTTGGTTCCATTTTTGTTTATGTCATTGCATGTTGATTGTTTTTCATGAATCAGTATTGTATGCAGACAAGGTTGAAAAAGACACTATACCTATCATTTTTACTTCAAATATTACACTAAGTAACATAATATTATCATTATCTTCATATCCTAATGGAATAGTCTCATTAATTTGAAGATCATGACCATTTTCATACTCCAACAAAATATTTAAAATTGATTGGCAAAAATTAATTGGCAAGTACCTATTAATGGAAAGGGTTTTTTCAATTTTCCTAACGTTTTTGTTTCATTTTTAAATTGGCAGTATAATATTTAAAGCTGATTGCAAGCTCCTTTTACTTCCAAAATCACGAATTTGCTATAAATTAAAATAGAGAAAGAACAAAATGTGATAAACAAAATACTCTTCACTATATCTGTCTTTCCTTCATAAATCGGGTTTATAATAGTGGAATCAATTTTCGTAACTTCGTTATTATCAAAACAAAAAGATCATATCATACTTTTAATGAAAAAAAATTCATACGAAAGTGAAATGAATAAAATTACTAATATTAAATAACTCAGTGTAACTAATATAAAAAATATGTTTTCAATTTACGTTTTTCAGCAAATTGTAAACAATAAAATGCATTACCTGGAAATCATAATGATTAAATTACAACTTTAAACTGTCAAAACAAAGTAACATAAAATTTTTTCCATCAATCAAAATGGGGTCATCATCACTCTATTTTTATATCCGACAATTAGAAAGCGATACGTGTGGCTTGGTGGTACTAGAAAAAAAAACATCAGCATGTGAGGAAGGTGTAAGCACTGGGCAAAATAAAAAAATAAAAAAAAAAATTACACGAGGATTGAAGTGAGAAAAGAAAGATTGAAGAGTTTATTATTTTTTATTGGACAAAATTAATTGGCAAAAATTAATTGGCAAGTACCTATTAATGGAAAGGTTTTTTTCCAAATATTACACTATCAATTTTACCATATTATGCAAATCAGCTTTAATTTTCTATTTATTTTTAAATTGGCAGTATAATATTTAAAGCTGATTGTAAGCTCCTTTTACTTCCAAAATCACGAATTTGCTATAAATTAAAATAGAGAAAAAACAAAATGTGATAAACAAAATACTCTTAACTATACGTGTCTTTCCTTTATAAATCAGGTTTATAATAGTGGAATCAATTTTCGTAACTTCGTTATTATCAAAACAAAAAGATCATATCATACTTTTAATGAAAAAAAATTTCATACGAAAGTGAAATGAATAAAATTACTAATATTAAATAACTCAGTGTAACTAATATAAAAAATATGTTTTCAATTTACGTTTTTCAGCAAATTGTAAACAATAAAATGCATTACCTGGAAATCATAATGATTAAATTACAACTTTAAACTGTCAAAACAAAGTAACATAAAATTTTTTCCATCAATCAAAATGGGGTCATCATCACTCTATTTTTATATCCGACAATTAGAAAGCGATACGTGTGGCTTGGTGGTACTAGAAAAAAAAACATCAGCATGTGAGAAAGGTGTAAGCACTGAGCAAAATAAAAAAATAATAAATAAAATTACACATGGATTGAAGTGAGAAAAGAAAGATTGGAGAATTTATTATTTTTTATTGGACAAAATTAATTGGCAAAAATTAATTGGCTAGTACCTATTAATGGAAAGATTTTTTCCAAATATTACACTATCAATTTTACCATATTATTCAAATCAACTTTAATTTTCTATTTATTTTTAAATTGACAGTATAATATTTAAAGCTGATTGCAAGCTCCTTTTACTTCCAAAATCACGAATTTTCTATAAATTAAAATAGAGAAAGAACAAAATGTGATAAACAAAATACTCTTCACTATATGTGCCTTTCCTTCATAAATCGGGTTTATAATAGCGGAATCAATTTTCGTAACTTCGTTATTATCAAAATAAAAGGATCATATCATACTTTTAATGAAAGAAAAAAAATTTCATACGAAAGTGAAATGAATAAAATTACTAATATTAAATAACTCAGTGTAACTAATATAAAAAATGTGTTTTCAATTTATGTTTTTCAGCAAATTGTAAACAATAAAATGCATTACTTGTAAATCATAATGATTAAATTACAACTTTAAACTGTCAAAACAAAGTAACATAAAAATTTCTCCATCAATCAAAATGGGGTCATCATCACTCTATTTTTATATGCAACTTCTTTTCAAATATTACACTATCAATTTTACCAAATGGACAATATAATATTTAAAGCTGATTGATATGAAAATCTTGACGGAGGCAAAAGAGATGGAGGAGAGAGAATTCGTTATTATCAAAACAAAAAGATCATATCATACTTTTAATGGAAAAACAAATTTCATACGAAAGTGAAATTAATAAAATTACTAATATTAAATAACTCAATGTAACTAATATAAAAAATATGTTTTCAATTTACGTTTTTCAGTAAATTGTAAACAATAAAATGCATTATCTGGAAATCATAATGATTAAATTACAACTTTAAACTGTCAAAACAAAGTAACATGAAAAATTTTCCATCAATCAAAATGGGGTCATCATCACTCTATTTTTATATCCGACAATTAGAAAGCGATACATGTGGCTTGGTGGTACTGGAAAAAAACATCAGCATGTGAGGAAGGTGTAAGCACTGAGCAAAATAAAAAAATAATAAATAAAATTACACGTGGATTAAAGTGAGAAAAGAAAGATTGGAGAGTTTATTATTTTTTATTGGAAAAAATTAATTGGCAAAAATTAATTGGCAAGTACCTATTAATGGAAAGGTTTTTTTCCAAATATTACACTATCAATTTTACCATATTATTCAAATCAGCTTTAATTTTCTATTTATTTTTAAATTGGCAGTATAATATTTAAAGCTGATTGTAAGCTCCTTTTACTTCCAAAATCACGAATTTGCTATAAATTAAAATAGAGAAAAAACAAAATGTGATAAACAAAATACTCTTAACTATACGTGTCTTTCCTTTATAAATCAGGTTTATAATAGTGGAATCAATTTTCGTAACTTCGTTATTATCAAAACAAAAAGATCATATCATACTTTTAATGAAAAAAAATTTCATACGAAAGTGAAATGAATAAAATTACTAATATTAAATAACTCAGTGTAACTAATGTAAAAAATGTGTTTTCAATTTACGTTTTTCAGCAAATTGTAAACAATAAAATGCATTACCTGGAAATCATAATGATTAAATTACAACTTCAAACTGTCAAAACAAAGTAACATAAAAATTTCTCCATCAATCAAAATGGAGTCATCATCACTCTATTTTTATATGCAACTTCTTTTCAGATATTACACTATCAATTTTACCAAATGGACAATATAATATTTAAAGCTGATTGATAAGAAAATCTTGACTGAGGCAAAAGAGATGGAGGAGAGAGAATTCGTTATTATCAAAACAAAAAGATCATATCATACTTTTAATGAAAAAAAATTCATACAAAAGTGAAATGAATAAAATTACTAATATTAAATAACTCAGTGTAACTAATATAAAAAATGTGTTTTCAATTTACGTTTTTTAGCAAATTGTAAACAATAAAATGCATTACCTGGAAATCATAATGATTAAATTACAACTTTAAAATGTCAAAATAAAGTAACATAAAAATTTCTCCATCAATCAAAATGGGGTCATCATCACTCTATTTTTATATGCAATTTCTTTTCAGATATTACACTATCAATTTTACCAAATGGACAATATAATATTTAAAGTTGATTGATAAGAAAATCTTGACGGAGGTAAAAGAGATGGAGGAGAGAGAATTCGTTATTATCAAAACAAAAAGATCATATCATACTTTTAATGGAAAAAAAAATTTCATACGAAAGTGAAATTAATAAATTACTAATATTAAATAACTCAGTATAACTATATAAAATATGTTTTCAATTTACGTTTTCAGCAAATTGTAAACAATAAGATGCATTATCTGGAAATCATAATGATTAAATTACAACTTTAAACTGTCAAAACAAAGTAATATAAAAATTTCTCCATCAATCAAAATGGGGTCATCATCACTCTATTTTTATATCCGACAATTAGAAAGCGATACGTGTGGCTTGGTGGTACTGGAAAAAAAAACATCAGTATGTGAGGAAGGTGTAAGCACTGAGCAAAATAAAAAAATAATAAATAAAATTACACATGGATTGAAGTGAGAAAAGAAAGATTGGAGAGTTTATTATTTTTTATCGGACAAAATTAATTGGCAAAAAATAATTGGCAAGTACCTATTAATGGAAATGTTTTTTTTCAAATATTACAGTATCAATTTTACCATATTATTCAAATCAGCTTTAATTTTCTATTTATTTTTGTCGTAATCATTGTCAATTTATTAACATTAACATTTAATTATTAAAGGTTCCATTTTTATCTATTTTTTTCCCATTTCTTTTTAGTAAACTGAACATTGTTGATGGAGGGATATTGTTGTCTACTCTGCTCATATTACACATTCCCTGTTATGCTCATCTCATATTTATTTGCTGCTTATTCCCGTGCTTATGTTTTACAGACCATGTAATATCCATGTTCTGTTTTCTGATTTACTTAATCAGAAAAAAAAACTTATCTCACCATGCTGTGACCTTTCAATATTTTTGCTTCTAATTATTGAACATTTTAGTTTTTTAAAGTTACGGAGAAAAGTTTTTTTTGTTTTTTCCTAACTTTTGTGTTTTGTATTTTCGTTCCCCACAAAATTACCCTTCTCCACTAAATAAGAAAGTCAATAGTAACATAAGCAATGAATTCTCTCATTCCAGTCTTGCATTTGGAAAACAACAGCACAGAGTAAAAAAAAAAGAAAAAAAATATACAAAAAATTAAAGATTAAACAAAAATTGTGGATTTTTAAAGATATAAAAACCAAATATTTATATTTTGTAATAAAGAGATCATAGTTGTGAATTTTCAAAAAATAGAATAATCAAATGTTTTAATTATAAAATAAAGAGATCAAATTGTTGATTAAATAAAATTAAAAAAAACAAAATTGCATTTAAGTTTAGCAATTTTTAACTATTAAAATGCTATATGTTTAAATTAATTTAAGCTGCATATTTTTTTACATTCAAATTGCTAGAATAGTTTTTTAACTTTAAATTACAAAGAGCATTAACTTTGTGTCCCGTAATCATATAAATAACTAAAATTTTTCTAAAACATTACTTTTTATACATGATTATAATTTTTTTTTGCTGAATTAGATTAAAATTTATTTAGGATAAGAAAAGGTTATTTTTAAATAATATTATTTATAGAGATTACAAAATTATTTAACATAACAACAAATTATTTTTATAGACGGAAACATTTTTAAAACAAAGACTAAAACATTATTTTTTTATAAGTGTAAATTATCTTTTATAATGAAAATATTACTTTCATATGCCCACTAAATTTTTTTTAAAACAAACACTACAAAATTATTTTACAAAAAGACTTATTTTTTTTAAGTGTCAATTATCTTTTACAATGAAAATATTACTTTCATATGTCTATTAATTATGAAAATTTAGTCTCTCTTCATAATAAAATACATCTAAAATAAAAAATTTCTTGCAAAACCACAATATTTTTTAATTTATTTCCTATGTTTCTTTTATATAATTTAAATCAATTTAAAAATATTTTCAACACAATCAACTCTTGATACAAATTATCTTTATGTTATATACAAACAGCACCCTGACAAATAGTATTTATGTCACTTACAGTAAAATTATACAAATAGCACTCCGACAAATATTATTTATGTCACTTACAGTTTAATGATACAAACAACACACCCTACCGACCCGTGCATCGCACGGGCACTCCACTAGTTACATACTAAAGAAGCATTGAATCAGATTATTAAATATTAGCAACCTTAGAAATTTAAGAGAATTTTTCCCACCTCACTTTGATATTCAAATTTCAAAACAAATCCATATAAGTTACTATTTATTATTAATACTAACTTATTTTACACTATTAATTGAATTAACACTACACTCATGTAGTCTTATTTGAAAATCAAACCTAATAAAGATATTACATAATTAATTTGAATATTGGAAATTCGTCTCTGTTTAACTAATCTAATAAAAACTAATAAGATATTACCAAATAGTAATGTTGTAAAATTGCTCGATAATTGATCTAGTCAAAACACTAGCTTAATGAGTTAAAGGTTGAACCGATGTGTCACTAATTGATCATATATATATATATATATATATATATATATATATATATATATATATATATATATATATATATATATATATATAGGTAACATAATTTGATTGAAAAAATTCATACTCTAAAATATGAAGTACATAATATTCTAAGATAATTTCATTTCAGATTATTCAATTATGCAATATTGTCTAACTATTTTCATTTTAGATTGATCATTTCAAATAAAATTAAATCAGCCCCTAAAAATTACTTCAACATTCTTGGACTACTTTGAAATAACTTTATGTCATCTGTTTTACCATGGATTACTATGTAAGTCATTTTCAAAAAGTAAAAAATTAAATAATACAAAAATGTAGTATTCGTAAGAAATACTATAAATGGTTGGAATTAAAGTTTAATTTTAGTTTTCAGAAATAGGGTAGAAATGAATGACACTGAGATGTGTAACACAAAAATGATTTTCACCTTTTCAAATCCCATATTTTTATCATGGACTTACTGTGTAAGTCATTTTCAAAAAGTAAACAATTAAATAATACAAAAATGTAGTATTTGTGTGAAATACTACAAAGTGTTGAAACTATATAAGAAAAACAAACAAAGCAAAATATTTAATTGTTCAAATCTAAACATAAGAAAATAAAGGACGTGCTTAAAGTTTCATTTTAGATTTTGAGAAACAAGGTAGGATTGTAGGATAGTGAGATGTGGAGTACAAAATGGATTCCCACCTTTTCAAATCTCATCTTTTTTTTCATGAACTACTATTTAAGTCATTTTCAAAAAATAAATAATTAAAGAATAAAAAATGTAGTATTCATAAGAAATACTACAAAGGGTTAAAACTACATAGGAAAAATCAAGTAAACTATTTAATTGAAGTTTTAAATTTGAACACTTAAAAGTGTTGATGTGCTTAAAGTTTCATTTTAGTTTTCAGAATAGTATAAGAATGTAGGACAATGAAATGTGTAGTACAAAAAAAATTCTCACCCTTTCAAAATCCTAAAATTTACTTCAACATTTATTGATAGAGATATACAAACTTACAAAGAACTATATAATTCATAATATAAACAAAAGCTTTTGCAGCCATTAAACATCCAAATATCCAATACGAAACCCTTAGCATCACAAAGTTTATGATAATATAAGAACAAATAAAAACTATTGCAATCAACAAACACACATATCTCCAGAGCAACATTGATTCTTCACAGTTCAAACACTTTAATCTTTTCAAAAACACTAATATGGAAAAAATCATTAAATTAAGTTATTACCAAATTAAGTCATAAGGTAGAAGCTTTGAAACGAAATATTGGAGATTTGGAGATATTCACTTGCAAAGAAAAACATATAAACAATCTTTGTGCCAAACAAACAATAACATTGCAATACTCCTCAGGCCTTCATGCTGGTGAAAATCATGGTGGAATGTGTAATGAAGAAAAATGGGCTAAATTTAGGGTGAAAGTGAAATGGTGAAGAGAACCCTACCCAACTCGTGCATGTGAGAGTGAGACTAATTACAAATTAGAAAAATGCATCATTCTACTTGTGTTGGGAGCATTTTGATTTTTTTTTTTAAAAATGATGTGCTTAACCTGATATGGGTTTTCAAAATCGAACAGGTCACCAATTATCGCGACAACAGATTGAATTCAAATCATATACTTAATCGATCTAATGACTAAATTGAATTGACCAAGTAGTCGGTTCCAATTCGGACCGGTTCAGTTTTCACCACATGCACAACCAAAATAGAACTTATATATTAATACAATTTAATATAAATATTTTTCTATGATATAGTAGTGTATTAATACATACAATACATGAGCTAAATTTATAACTTATATTTTAATGTATTAATTTTGTAATTATTTTTAAATTTTATATATAAATATATATTATGAGAAATAAATATAAATATTTAAAATAATATATTAACATAATTATAATTATTTGTGTTTGTTAAAATATATTAATTTCTCATTTTTTGTATTTTAATGCTATTCAATATCTTATAATATTTTAATTTATACAAATGTTTGTTTCTAAACCCATTATCTTTATAATTATATTTTCACTTGTATATGACTTGGACATATACATAATTTTAAAAAGAAATATTAATAATAAAAATTATATTTCATTTTATAATTATTATTTTTTTTAAAAAAATATGTTCCAATCATAAAGGAAAAAATTGAAGTGTGTCACTTGGTCATGTAGACCTTGATTCTCTATTGTATCCGAAGATACGTAGGAGTAGCGGACCACCCCTATAAAACCATATATATTCCTTGAAGGGTTCTAGAGTCTTCCTTGAAATAGTTGTTATCAAGCCATATACATTTCATATGTTGCAACAGTTATGCTAAGACTCAAGCCTATATGCAATGTGGTACCATGTCAGTGAAAAATCACCCTAGGGTACTTAGGAGTACATAACAAGACACGCCATAAAATAGATATGTCAGGTCACTCTCACTAAGTAAAATCATAGGGAGACCAGTCAGGGTCACGTTGTTTTGCGAGAATGCTCCAACCATGTGGGATCGACATAGGTTTAAAGGAGCACTAAAATCGGGTGTATTTACCCCCAAGGCCTACACTCCGAAGAGTCCGTCAAGGCCTCTCCCTCCTAATTCAGGTCCAACCCCTAAAACAATTTTTTTGCAAGCAAACACTGCT
>NC_016091.4:11282093-11379228 GCF_000004515.6 Glycine max
GTCTGTGTGAGACAATGTGTCATTTTTACGTATTCCTTTTTCAAAAATATCTCTCTATTTTTTGCTGATTTCTTTTTGTTTCTCTTCTATTCTTTTTTTTTAAATATCTTCTGTCATTTTTGCTACAAAGAGTTGTTGCTGATTTTTTACATCCTCTCCATCTTCCATTTTCATTCCTCTCCATTCCTCTTCATATTCATATTCCATTTTATTTCTATTTTTGTTTTGGTTCCATTTTCGTTTATCTCACTGTCTGTTCATTGTTTTTAATGAATTGCTATTGCATGCAGAGAAGGTGGAAGAAGACATTGAAGCTGCCATTTTTTACTCCAAAAAGCTTCCATTTTTATCTGATTTTTATGTTAAAAGGTTTGTCTCCTTTGTTTCTCTGTCTACATGTTCATTTTCTTTGTTTCTTTGTTTCTCCATCTTCCTTTTTCGTTCCTCTCCATTCATCTTCCTTCATATTCTGTTTTCTTTGTTTCTTTGTTTCTCTAACTTCCATTTGCGTTCGTCTTCATTCCTCTTCATATTCCGTTTTACTCCTATTTTTGTTTTAGTTCCATTTTTGTTTATCTCGTTGCATGTTATTTGTTTTTTATGAATCGTTATTGTATGTAGAGAAGGTGGAAGGAGACACTAAAACTGCCATTTTTAACTCCAAAAACCTTCGATTTTTATCTGATTTTTTATCTCAAACAGGATTCTTTTCTTTGTTTCTCTATCTACAAGTTCGTTTTCTTTATTTGTTTTCTTTATATTCCGTTTGACTTTTGTTTTCGTTTTGGTTCCATTTTTGTTTATGTCATTGCATGTTGATTGTTTTTCATGAATCAGTATTGTATGCAGACAAGGTTGAAAAAGACACTATACCTATCATTTTTACTTCAAATATTACACTAAGTAACATAATATTATCATTATCTTCATATCCTAATGGAATAGTCTCATTAATTTGAAGATCATGACCATTTTCATACTCCAACAAAATATTTAAAATTGATTGGCAAAAATTAATTGGCAAGTACCTATTAATGGAAAGGGTTTTTTCAATTTTCCTAACGTTTTTGTTTCATTTTTAAATTGGCAGTATAATATTTAAAGCTGATTGCAAGCTCCTTTTACTTCCAAAATCACGAATTTGCTATAAATTAAAATAGAGAAAGAACAAAATGTGATAAACAAAATACTCTTCACTATATCTGTCTTTCCTTCATAAATCGGGTTTATAATAGTGGAATCAATTTTCGTAACTTCGTTATTATCAAAACAAAAAGATCATATCATACTTTTAATGAAAAAAAATTCATACGAAAGTGAAATGAATAAAATTACTAATATTAAATAACTCAGTGTAACTAATATAAAAAATATGTTTTCAATTTACGTTTTTCAGCAAATTGTAAACAATAAAATGCATTACCTGGAAATCATAATGATTAAATTACAACTTTAAACTGTCAAAACAAAGTAACATAAAATTTTTTCCATCAATCAAAATGGGGTCATCATCACTCTATTTTTATATCCGACAATTAGAAAGCGATACGTGTGGCTTGGTGGTACTAGAAAAAAAAACATCAGCATGTGAGAAAGGTGTAAGCACTGAGCAAAATAAAAAAATAATAAATAAAATTACACATGGATTGAAGTGAGAAAAGAAAGATTGGAGAATTTATTATTTTTTATTGGACAAAATTAATTGGCAAAAATTAATTGGCTAGTACCTATTAATGGAAAGATTTTTTCCAAATATTACACTATCAATTTTACCATATTATTCAAATCAACTTTAATTTTCTATTTATTTTTAAATTGACAGTATAATATTTAAAGCTGATTGCAAGCTCCTTTTACTTCCAAAATCACGAATTTTCTATAAATTAAAATAGAGAAAGAACAAAATGTGATAAACAAAATACTCTTCACTATATGTGCCTTTCCTTCATAAATCGGGTTTATAATAGCGGAATCAATTTTCGTAACTTCGTTATTATCAAAATAAAAGGATCATATCATACTTTTAATGAAAGAAAAAAAATTTCATACGAAAGTGAAATGAATAAAATTACTAATATTAAATAACTCAGTGTAACTAATATAAAAAATGTGTTTTCAATTTATGTTTTTCAGCAAATTGTAAACAATAAAATGCATTACTTGTAAATCATAATGATTAAATTACAACTTTAAACTGTCAAAACAAAGTAACATAAAAATTTCTCCATCAATCAAAATGGGGTCATCATCACTCTATTTTTATATGCAACTTCTTTTCAAATATTACACTATCAATTTTACCAAATGGACAATATAATATTTAAAGCTGATTGATATGAAAATCTTGACGGAGGCAAAAGAGATGGAGGAGAGAGAATTCGTTATTATCAAAACAAAAAGATCATATCATACTTTTAATGGAAAAACAAATTTCATACGAAAGTGAAATTAATAAAATTACTAATATTAAATAACTCAATGTAACTAATATAAAAAATATGTTTTCAATTTACGTTTTTCAGTAAATTGTAAACAATAAAATGCATTATCTGGAAATCATAATGATTAAATTACAACTTTAAACTGTCAAAACAAAGTAACATGAAAAATTTTCCATCAATCAAAATGGGGTCATCATCACTCTATTTTTATATCCGACAATTAGAAAGCGATACATGTGGCTTGGTGGTACTGGAAAAAAACATCAGCATGTGAGGAAGGTGTAAGCACTGAGCAAAATAAAAAAATAATAAATAAAATTACACGTGGATTAAAGTGAGAAAAGAAAGATTGGAGAGTTTATTATTTTTTATTGGAAAAAATTAATTGGCAAAAATTAATTGGCAAGTACCTATTAATGGAAAGGTTTTTTTCCAAATATTACACTATCAATTTTACCATATTATTCAAATCAGCTTTAATTTTCTATTTATTTTTGTCGTAATCATTGTCAATTTATTAACATTAACATTTAATTATTAAAGGTTCCATTTTTATCTATTTTTTTCCCATTTCTTTCTGTCTAATTTTGATTTGTTTTTGTTGTCAATGTTTTCTTTGTTTCTTTATTTTTTACAGTGTAAAAGCTTAAATGTTTTTAGTTTGCCTCTATTGCATGCACATCTGGTAGAATAACACACTACATGTGCAGTTTTTATCTGGAAACTCCACGAGTCCAGGTTTGATTTTTTGGTTCATGATTAAAATTTCATATTCATCAAAAAGTTTTGGCTTTTGTCTTTTTTTGGGTTTTATGATTTTTCCCGCTTCAATCCAAGTGTTATGCCCGTGTTTGCTTTTATTTCTTTTCCTCTTCCCATTATTTTGCCCCTCCCTCCATGTGTCCTGCCCGGGTTTTCCCATCTCTTCTTTTCCCATTGCCATTCCATCCTCATTCTCACTTCGTTCACCCTTTTCCATTCCCATTCTCTTCTGATCCCTTCCTCTCACTCCTCATTTTTTCTAAAGAGAGAAAAGGTTGTAACAGACACAAAGAAAGAAGAGAAAGATAAAAAAAAAAAAAGTGGTAACGTAATTTCATGAGAGAGATAAAGAGGAGACAAGGGAAAACGTAGTTGCAACACCTGGCACTGAGGAGGGATTTTTTTGGGAGATAAATGAATTATTAATTAATTACAAAAAGGAAATGCTGTTGGAGCTTCTACACCTTGCCTTGCATTTTCGGTTTGTATTTGTATCATAGGTTAATTTTTAAAAAAATGGTTTTTTACAGCCCAGAATCTTAGGTTTGTCTTATACGCTTTTTAAACATCTAAGGTTGCGATTTTTAAAACCAAATCTATGATTTTTATGCCTGCTTCCACCATTACATTACATTATTATTTATTTGAATTAGTTGTTAAAAACCATCTAATTTGGTAAAAAATCTTTGTTTCATACCAAAAAATTAGTCTTCTCAGATTATTTATTTATTTTATTATATATATAATATATAATATATAACATAATTACTTTGTTAACACCTGTCATATTAAATACATGCTGATTATTTTTTGCTCATATATTTCTTTCACTGCATTTTTATAAATATCAATATTGGTCGTGGACATTCAGTAAACAAAAAAAATAAAATAAAATTAGTCACAATGATTCAGATGACTCTCCACCTCCAATCTTGTCATACTCCATTGAATGCTCCACAATTCTCAAACCTCTCCGTATTCTGCCCCTTACACATTTTCACCAACCACTGTGTCACTTCAACATTTATTCTTTATAGGCCACTTCTTCAGCAGATATTCAATGTTCATTCCTTGAACAAAAAATACTAAAACAGCTCAGAGAATGCCTTCAGAGTTATCGACTGACTCAACCAAGACAAGCACCAATTCTGATTCATCAACAGCTACAAGCAAGGTGCATGTGAAACCAATTACTCGCTTACTCTCTCAAAATATTTTGAACATTGCTTATTCTTTGTTTTCCTGGATTTTTTCCATTTCTGCTTCGTACACTCTTTCTCTCCTGCATTTTTTCCATTTCTTATTCTCTTCTATTCCCGTTCTCACTCCATTCACTCTTTCACTCCATTCACATGAGTTTTTGTTTTGCTTCCTGCTGGCTTAGCTTTTTGTTTTGTATTTTACTTCCTTTTCATTCTCGGCCCCTTGCATGTAATTGTTTTTTTTTTTTGTTATTTAAATTTTTTATTTGGTTTTTATGTATATTGCTTTCGACTGTTCAACCTGAAAAAATGCGTGACCTTTGTCATACCTACCTTTTCTTTGTCTCCTGTTATTCTGATCTAGCTATGGAACCAAGCCTTCTTTCTTCCTTTATGTTTTGAATGCATGCACGGATATATTTTGACCCATTACTTTTGTCAACTGTTATAAAGATTGTTTTGTTTATTTTTTGCCAACAGACAATGAATACACAATTTCCTTTGTTATTTGATTGTTAATCTACATTCCAGTCGAAAGATACTTTATGTCAGCATCCTGTTAAGTTTGGCATGAGTATCACCCTAAAAGTTTGATCCAAAAGATTAAAGGCACATTTACAGCAGTAAGAATGCTGCAAAATGAAACCTTTATGTCACAAACAATGTACATACAACTTTTTTTCATTTTAATATGTTGTTGTCATTCTCCACATATTTTAGACGTTCATATTTCAGTGCCATACTTGATTTTCATTTTTCCATTTCCTCTCACTGTAGATTGAATATCCAACTCACACTAATCCATTAATCCTATAGTTCACTGTAGTATTCCACAATGATATGGTAATGTTACATACTAATTGTTTTTATTCTTCATGTTGTTTCATATTTGCTTTCTTGCTATAATTATTTGCAGGGCATTATAGAAGTGCCCACTTTTTACCACCAACAATGGGCGCCAGAATACCCTGAGTTTGTCAACTTTAGATATGATGGAACAAATACCAAATTAGGCTAAGGCAACGTCGGGCAAAAGTCTACTTTGCGGAAGGGCTGAAAAAATTCAGAAAAGATTTATCAATTTACGAATCTATGATCATTAAATTCTTGGCATGCAACAACAAATCCATGTTTGATCTTTATTTTGTTCCCTCACTGGAATGCCAAACTTGCGGAAGGCCAGAAGTTATGTCAAGACAACATATTTGGACACTTGAAATCACACAATCAATTCTTGGTGCACCAGGACCACTGGTAACAATGAAAACCTCTTCAATGTTGCTTATTAATTCATGCTTATATATCATGCTATTTTTTTCCCATGCAGAGACTCTCCAATTGTGCCATGACACATGTAAATGCCTGCGATCAACACATGACCATTCTCAGGAGATTTGGACCTCCATTACAGTGGAATGTTGTGGTGGTTGATGGTGGAGTTAGGTGCAGATATGTTGTCCAACCATGGTATCAATTCCTTGCTGATAATGATTTCTCCCATGGTGATGAAGTCTCCTTCTATTACAGGACCATTGATAAAATATAGGAAATTGTCATCCACCGAAGAAAGAATTGGGAGTATTAGAGTTAGCTTATGCACTTTGATTTTTCTATCTTTTTGTCTTTTATGAACATTTTGTCAATTACATGGTCTCTTTCTTATTTACTTATTTGACTTTGAACATCAGATATATTATAAATGTTTAATCTTTTTTATTTTGCATATTAGCTTAAATTTTATTTCTCTTTTACACATCAGTATTGGTTCATAAAAATATTTTTATTTTGTTTTCTGCTAGAGTTAAACGTCCTATGCATGGAGTATATTTCTGATGCAGTTGAGATGTATTCCACATAAATTTTGGCTTTCAAATTTTGTTTTGTCATATGACATTGCTAAGGAATGTATCAGTGAGTTTTGAGTTTTCATGATTTGAATTTGAATGAAATGAGTCTGTTTTATTTAATTTGTTATATTAGTAATTTATAACTGTTGTACTACGAATTTATTGTTTAGTAAACTGAACATTGTTGATGGAGGGATATTGTTGTCTACTCTGCTCATCTTACGCATTCCCTGCTATGCTCATCTTACACATTCCCTGCTATGCTCATCTCATATTTATTTGCTGCTTATTCCCGTGCTTATGTTTTACAGACCATGTAATATCCATGTTCTGTTTTCAGATTTACTTGATCAGAAAAAAAAACTTATCCCACCATGCTGTGACCTTTCAATATTTTTGCTTCTAATTATTGAACATTTTAGTTTTTTAAAGTTACGGGGAAAAGTTTTTTGTTTTTTCCTAACCTTTGTGTTTTGCATTTTCGTTTCCCACAAAATTACCCTTCTTCACTAAATAAGAAAGCCAATAGTAACATAAGCAATGGATTCTCTCATTCCCGTCCTGCATTTGGAAAACAACAACACAAAGTAAACAAAAAGAAATAAAATATACAAAAAATTAAAGATTAAACAAAAATTGTTGATTTTTAAAGATATAAAAACCAAATATTTATATTTTGCAATAAAGAGATCATAGTTGTGAATTTCTAAAAATAGAATAATCAAATGTTTTAATTATAAAATAAAGAGATCAAATTGTAGATTAAATAAAATTAAAAAAAAATTGCATTTAAGTTTACCAATTTTTAACTATTAAAATGCTATATGTTTAAATTAATTTAAGCTGCATATTTTTTTACATTCAAATTGCTAGAATAATTTTTTAACTTTAAATTACAAAGAACATTAACTTTGCGTCCCGTAATCATATACATAACTAAAATTGTTCTAAAACATTATTTTTTATAAATGATTATAATTTTTTTTTTCTGAATTAGATTAAAATTTATTTAGGATAAGAAAAGGTTATTTTTAAATAATATTATTTATAGAGATTACAAAATTATTTAACATAAAAACAAATTATTTTTATAGATTGAAACATTTTTTAAAACAAAGACTAGAACATTATTTTTTTATAAGTGTAAATTATCTTTTATAATGAAAATATTACTTTCATATGCCCACTAAATTTTTTTTAAAACAAACACTACAAAATTATTTTACAAAAAATTATTTTTTTTAAGTTTCAATTATCTTTTACAATGAAAATATTACTTTCATATGTCTATTAATTATGAAAATTTAGTCCCTCTTCACAATAAAATACATCTAAAATAAATTTTTTCCTACAAAACTACAATATTTTTTAATTTATTTCCTATGTTTCTTTTATATAATTTAAATCAATTTTAAAATGTTTTCAACACAATCAACTCTTGATACAAATTATCTTTATGTTATATACAAATAGCACTCTGACAAATAGTATTTATGTCACTTACACTAAAATTATATAAACAACACTCTGACAAATATTATTTATGTCACTTACAGTCTAATGATACAAACAACACCCTGACAAATAGTATTTATTTCGCTTACAGTAAAATACCGACCCGTGCATCGCACAGGCACTTCATTAGTTTAATAAAAGAGAAGTCCCTGGAAAAGCCTATTGTGCCCCTATCTAGAATTGCGACACATGTCACTTTTTTCGGTTTTTTGATCATTTTGCCCCTTTAATTTTTTTGCACCTTTTTTTCTGTTGTCCTCGCCACGTGTCGCGTTGCATGTGCAGTTTCGAACATATGTCACTCTCTGATTGACGGATTTCAACTCCCCATTTAATTTCACTTAATAATTGAAACTCTCTTCTCTCTCCCCGTTTCTCTTTCTCTTCTTCAATCTTCTCCACGTTACTCTCCCTTCCTCAATCTTCTCTTTCTCTTCCTCAATCTTCTCCACGTTACTCTCTATTCCTCAATCTTCTCTTTCTCCGTCTTTCTCTTTCTCTTCCTCAATCTTCTCTCTTTTTCTTTTATCTTTTATCTTTCTATTTCTGAATCTTTTCCTTCAAATCTCTTTGAAGTTTTCGTGGTTCTCTGAATCATGGAGATGGAACAGTATCAATGATTATGCAGAATCTCTCTTTCAGGTTCATGATGCCTCTTCTCTATTATTATTATTATTATTATTATTATTATTATTATTATTATTATTCAGAGGCTTCATCGCTGAGAAGAGATGCGCTCCTCTAATGCTCTGTTTGGCGTGCGTTCTTTTTTATTCTTTTTATTTAACATTAGATCACTGTTATTTACGATTGAGTTTATGGATTGTCGTTTTGACGCATTTTGGTGTGTTTCGTGTGCAGATGGCACTCTGCTGGAACCTTTGACAAGGGCACAAAGACTAGTGGACCCTTCGGACATTGCTATTAGGCTTTTGGAGCCACTCAAGGCGGAGTTCCCTATTTTGAGCTATGCCGATTTCTACCCGGTGATGAGTTTTTTGTCTTTGGTGTTTGTGCGCTTAATGCTGTGTTTGTGTTGACACAGTTGGCTGGCGTTGTTGTCGTTGAGGTCACGGATGGACCTGAAGTTCCATTCCACCCTGGAAGAGAGGTATAATATCGCAAGTTTTTAGTTTTTATTTGATTTGATTATGCTTATTGTATATAATAATAATAATAATAATAATAATAATAATAATAATAATAATAATAATAATAATAATAATAATATTGGAATTGTACTACTTTATCCATGTATCACAAGATTCAAAGTGATCTACAATTCATCACATGATACAAAATTGGTTTTTCCTATGTCTAAGTTGGTTTTGATATTGATATTCTCTGCTGCAGCCAACCCAAATAGGAAACCAACTCAACATAACAACAATGGGAGAAGTTACATGTTTCCTTTTTCAAATACTAGCACTTCGGAGGCTTAACAACAACTATGCTCTCAACTTTGCAGTTGATAGATACACATGCAACATTTGTTAATGCAAATACCATTCAACTACCTGTGTATATGATCATACTTGATACTACAGAGAAATTATTTCTTTTGGATAGGCAATAATGGTTGTTATGACTACCATTAAGAGTATATTGTTGTCACTGTTATTTTTTTTGTTTGTTATTTTCATGCAATTCAGGTGGAAATGGAACTTACCAAATAGTTTGGTCAGAAACAAATTAAGTATGTGAGAGTATGTACCATCAATATAGTCGCCAATGTGGCTTTCAATTTTTCTTCTTCTCTGTTTTCAAGGTTTGGTTTAACTTCTACATCAATATGTAGGAACCATATATTCAATGTTTAATTATACACATGCACAGATTATACCTAAATCATATATGAATCCATTGTAATTGGTTTTACTTTGTTGTTGTTGTTGTTATTAATTTGTCAGGTCTTGCGAGATGTGGAAAGAGTTGCAGATTAAGGTGGCTGAATTACCTAAGGCCAAACCTCAAAAGAGGAAACTACACCAAGGAAGAGGAGGAAACTATTATCAAGCTGCACCGACATCTAGGTAACAGGTGCGAAAATCTTTTCCCAGCTAGAATTACCGCTACACAAGCTTGAAAAGAGTTATGAAATTGTAAATCCTATTTTTTAATTTTAAGGGAGTTTAGTGGAAATTAAATAAGAGGGAGAGAGGGAAATAAAAAAAGTGATAAATGTAATAAACAATGTGATACAAAGTAAAGAGAGAATGAGATTGAAAAAGAAAATCAAAGTATAAATAAAATGAAAAAAAAAGTAAGTGCATATATATTTATAATAATTTTTGAGCTTGAAACCAACCAAATTGTTGTTAAAGAGTGAAAGCAGCAGGCTCAAATGCTCTTTCATAACTAAAACTACCAAACATATTTACTTAATTATAAGATAAAAAATAGTTGTGGTTGACCCTTCAGAACTTCCAAAGCAAACTTATCAAGGTTTAGCAATTCTTATCTACCAAACGAATTAGCAGTTTTTATATGTTTTGGCTATTCCTTTTATTAGGTATGCAACGGAGCATAGATGTGGAGTAGTTGTTAAAGGACCAAATCTGAGTGGAAATATATCAGGAACAGAGCCATTGAAGGACAACCACATACTTTTGAAAGCAGAAGCTTTAGATGATTCCCATGAACCAAGTAATATTGCTGTTGTTGTTAATGAGTTGTCCAAGGAAATAACAAAAAATTTGGTTTCTCATCCTGTGAATGCTAAATGTACTGCAGAAGGGAAGAGCATAGCAAATGTAGTCCTTTTAAGAGGTTGTGGCATTCAAATTGAGGTCTGTTCTTTCAGTTTATTTCATAATTGATACATTATCTTTCAAGCAGTTAACTGATGCTTAAAGGAAAAACCAAACTGTGATACTTCATAACCCATTTATGTATTCTACTACTTCAAAGGAAAGCACATCAAATATGTAGCAATCATTAGAAATAAAATAATATAGAATTGTATGTTTTGCAGTTTTGAGTTTCCCATCTTTTTAGCATGATAGTATGTTGCTTTTTTAATTTTTAATATTGTTGACTTTCAAAAGGAGGTGACTGAGATTTTGAGTTTGGCCACAGAAGTGGTTTTTTTTGTAACTTCAGCATTCTCTATATAGTCCCAAAATACTTGGATAAAAAGTTAAATGGCAGTTGGTCTGTCAAAAGATGATATTGAATCCAGGAAAAGTAAAATGGGCATACAAAAATTAAGCATTCCTAGACTCTTAGAATATGAGACCACAACACAATATTAGAGTTAACTCTTGCATCTTTTTTTCTTAGAATGTTGCTCCTTCATTTCTCCTTCTTTTTACCCTGTTCTAGCCTTCTAGGTTATATTTATTTATAAATCTTTGGATTACTTAATTTTGATGAGACCTTATATGGTATTACAGGAAATAGGTACATACCATTTTATGTGAGTTCGTTGCCCTGCTTGATATTGTTGGTTCTGCTTCTCCAGCATAGATATGATTTATTTGTTAAGAATGTAGTGGATTTAAACTTTCCAATTCAAAGTTAGTTTTCAAGTTTATGATTGGGTGAATGAAGTTGTAATTTTGAATAGGAAACTATAGAATTTAGAAGCATTATGTTGGTTGCTTTGTTATGCAGAGAATCACTGAGGGACAGAACAAAGTGGTAATTACTGATAAAATGTAGGCTAGGCTTCTATCTTCAACAAATCTGCCCAGCTTTACGATTGCTAAGACCGTCTCTGAAGAAAAAAGGGAAGAAGAAGCAAACGGTCATGTCCCTGAGTAAGGACATTGTTCAAATAACCATTTGGCTTAGAAAGAAGTCAACAACCTTTTTCATCCTGCTATATATGTACATGTTTATTGTATTCATTTTATCTTATATCTATTAGAAGCTTTGTTTGTCCTAGTAATCTGGCTTTGACCTTTGTCACAATTTACCTATATGACAAAGTTTTTGTGTAGCAGTTTAGGTTGAGTGACTCCATTATCAATAATCTAATTGATCGAATACATGTTTTTAGTTCATTAAACTGCTTGATTATCTTGAGTTTCACGTGAACCGTAGATTGTTTACAACTATATCTGTTGATTGTTAACACTTTTCCACTTCGCGCATGTTAATTAATTCTGCAAAAGTGTTAGCTATAGTATGTTGTTATCTTACTGACATTTAATTTTCACTACTTATAAGTTTGCTTTAATCAACGTTCTACACATGAAATTTTAGTTATGTGCCAACCTTTTTTGTTTTGTTATTAGACGTTGAACAAATTTTCATGTATAGCATTGGCTGGGATGTCTACTGAGTATCTTATATATGGATTTTTTAAAGGAGGTTTAGACGACATAAGAAAGGTTTATGCAACTTTTTACTTACTTTCTTAGTGACAACATTTGGAAAGCTCACATGGTATTGCCATTATTATTATATGATGTACGTGCTTCTTTTTCTTTTTCTTTCACTGCGGCTTGGTATCTAATTTTTTTTTTAAAAAAATTCAACCTTCCATAAATAATAGTTACATTATATTAAGTACGCTCCTTGCTCATAGTGCAACATAAAAGTATAACCTCTTGAGTTTTTTTTTTAAAAAGAAAAGTATAACCTCTTGAGTTTTTTTTAAAGGAAAAGTATATAACCTCTTGAGTATTTTTTAAAAGGAAAAGTATAACCTCAAATTTATTTAACTAATTTAGTTCACCTATTTTTAAAATGAAGCAGATTTAGTTTTATGGTGTTTTTGTATCTAGAATTCTAAATTCTATTTTTCTATTTAAAATCTTCACAGATTCAATTGATTATTATCAATCTATTTTTCAGAATAGTTACAAATTAAAATTTAAATACAAAGCAAATTTGACCAAAATTGAGTTACATTAATTTTACCTCACTCTCAAAATGGTTTTACATCAATTTTTTTAAAAAGGAAATTTCAAGACATCTTTGATTGTGTTTTTGTTTTTTTGATCTATTTTATGCAATAATTTTTTAAAAATAGAGATGTTTTGATTTTTTTAGTTTTTTAGTCACCATAACATTGCATTAGTATAAAATATTAATCAATTTTATTAATGACTAATTTTTTATAAAGGCATATATTTATTACTACTAAATAAGTTATTTATACTAATACAACTTAGTTTTATTTATTAATATTATCTTATTCATATATGCTAATAATATTAACTATTAAATACTAAAAAAAAATAAATATATAATAATACTAAAATAAATATAATATTTAAAGTTAGAAACTTGGATAGTGAAGTAATCCCATCAAAGTCATGGAATAATGTACAAGAAAGAATGAGACAGGACTATCTACACATAGAAATTCCTATGATTTGTGCTCCAAAATGTGGTTTCAATTGAGTTCTGATCCTTAACATCTATCTAGCTATTAAGTAAGAGGAACACACTCAAGCTCAACCTCCAACTCACCCCTCTCAATATTTTGTAGCCTATATGAGATTTCCTGTTTGATCTTCCCTTCATCAAGAGATATGATACCATCTCTAATAAGGGTGTTGTCGTTGCTTGCTACAAATTTCCCAAGTTGCAATATATTTAATGTTTAATATTTAATTGATTTGTGTTTCAACCTTATGGATTTATCTCTTCTTTCTTCATTCTTATTAATTTGTGTTCCATTTTCTTCTTTACAATTGCAGTCATGCTATTCTCATATTTCTTCATTCGTTATTCGCTTTTGTGATCTCTTCTCTCCACCATGAGTAGGTCAGGACAACCACGAGATTTGAAGACGTTAGTGTTCCTCTCATTTATAACTTGAATTTTTTTTTTAAAAAAATTCATGCTCTATTACACTCACTGCGTATTGATCTGCAATTGTCTGATTTCTGTTTGTTGTAAACATTTATATTATAAATGTTAAAATTATTTTTATTATTTGTTCAATTCTTTGGTTTTTGAAATAGGTAGCGACAATTCCTAGAGAGAGAAAGAACCAAGAAAAAGAGATTGGAGAAGAAGATAACAAACTCCAATAAAAACATTATTATTATTATTATTATTATTATTATTATTATTATTATTATTATTATTATTATTATTATTATTATTATGTAGGCTCTGTTCTTCTATAGTTTCTTAATTTATTTTCTAATTAGAGAATAAATAAAAAGGATTAGGGAAGAAAATAAATTGTTGCTTTGTTGAGTGGATGTGCAACTTGACGCGCAATATCAACAAAAGATATTATTATTATTATTATTATTATTATTATTATTATTATTATTATTATTATTATTTAGTTATAGTTATTTGTTTCATGTTTTTCCTTCCTTACTGATTTTTTCCCGGTTTTTTTTTTCCTTTCTGATTTTCCCGCTTGCAAGGTGATCCATGAAAAAACATCCGGCCGACAAGTTTCTTTCTTTGTGCTTTGTTTTATGCATGTTTATTATTATTATTATTATTATTATTATTATTATTATTATTATTATTATTATTTTGATGGAAAGTTCAAGCTATTTGAGAGGTACTTTCATGCTATTCTGCTATAGATTTATCTCTTCTTTTTTCATTCTTATTAATTCGGGTTTCATTTTCTTCTTTAAAATTGCAGTCATGCTATTCTCATATTTCTTCGTTTGTTATTCGCTTTTGTGATCTCTTCTCTCTATCATGAGTAGATCAGGGCAACCACGAGATTTGAAGACGTTAGTGTTCCTCTCTTTTTTTCACAGAAAATAAATTGGTAATTAAAAGACAAAAGGATTGGGTCTACCTTTTGTAGTTTACAATTTTTGAGAAATGTTTCTGAATGATGTACTTTGAACAATTAGTTAATTATAAATATTAATTTTCTTCATAATTTACTTTTGAATTTAATTTTAAGCCTATATTGCAATTAAAAAAAAGCTTACAAGGTAACTTCAGGGTTCTAGAAACGTTTGTGCATATTCAGTTCTTGATATGACTCTCTTCTCATCTATCTCGCCGTTCCTGTAGGATATATCTCAGCCTCCACTGTCACATTTATCTCTTAGATTCACATTTCCTTCTTCCTTTTTGCATTTCTCTATCTTCACTGCAACACACTAACCTTCAGGTATTTCCTTCTTCCTTTTTGTTTGTTTTTGGGAAAGTTCCATTTGTTTACCAAATACTCAAAATAAAAAACTTATTAAAAAAAATCGAAGTTAATACCACCACCGATGACTTGAACCACAATCATATAAATAAATAAACATAGTATAATTAATTGATCGTCGATGGTAGTAGTATGTTGAGGGGGCTGTTTGTGTTTGGTGGCACGTGCTGCAGGAGATTGACGTTGGCACGACAGTCCACGCAGAAACAGAAACAGTGGTGGGATCATCTTCATCATCATCTTCGCTCCAAAAACCTTCATTGGTACGTACGTTCTTCAAACCCATCCTCGTCATTTTTCTTTCTCTTTCTTCTTCCTTACTGAAATCTCAATTTACCCACACAACACACATAATCATCATTGAAATTGAAATTCATCCAAGGATTTTGGAATCAAATTTACTAGCATAGATGCTCTATTGGAAATGACTCTGTTGCAGTGTTTGAGTTTCATTCTTGCTTCTAATTAAATTCGTTATTTTTTCAATGTTGTAGGGCAGGTCTCATGGAGAGTAATGGGAACTCGGTGAAGGATGCTGAGAAACAAATCACCCGTGTTTTGTTTTGTGGACCCCGTTTCCCTGCTTCTCATGAATATACAATTGAGTATTTGCAAAATCATTCACATATCAAGGTAAAATGGAATCAATACTACATGCTCTTCATATCCAACTTGCAAATTAAATTACTCAAGTTTGTTTGAGATAGCTCCTTGTCTTTGGTGAACATGTATGTACTGTAGTTTGCTGATGAAATGTCCTTCCTTTTCTATGCGCTTGGTCAAGTCAGGCTGAATTGGATTGAGACATTTTTTTTTTTTTATAAACAAGGATTGAGACAAATATTGATTGCTTTTTTATTTTTGTCACATTAGAATTTAATTGCCAATTCTACTATGGCATGCAATTCCCACTAGCTTTGTATTTCAAGGTGAAAAACCATTTGCAGCCAACAGGTCTCTTCCATCTTGGTAGATCTGTCACCTCCAAGTTTCATTCTTTTCCAAGGCTCTCATCTCTTCCGTTATTGTCTCTCTCCATTTAGGAATATTCAAGACCTCTGGAATAGTCTTGGCGTTTTTGTACTATCAAGGTTAGAGCTTTAGAGGTAAAAGCATGACATCTTGAAGACAGGACATTATAAAACAAACTGAGATAGGATGGAGAGTACATTGCTTAATTTCCTTTCTAAGAGCAATGGGTAGTAGATTAATTTTTGGTGACTTAGGTTGCCTGAATTGAGTGGTGATTAATGAACACTTGGAGTTATCACTTGGTGTGTGTTTTGGGGGTGATAGTATCCTTGTACTTTGACTTTTACTTTGGCTTTGTTGAATAAACAAGTCTCCTTAGCATTCTATTTTCTCAAAAACTTGTGCTTGTGTTTTTACACTATCTGTTTTATATAATTCTAACTCTTCTCTGTGAAGTTACTTGTGGTTTAAGTTAGCTGCTAATACAATTTCTAGCTAGTACTAGCTTCACTGTTATACAATCTTTGTATTACAGTGAGCAAAATGTTCCCATTAATTTTAGTTTAGCTTAATAAGCTGCCTATTGCATTTGTAGGTTGATGTTCTCCCTTTAGAAGATGTGCCAAAGGATATTGCCAACTATCATGTCTGCATAGTAAAAAACATGAGGCTAGATTCAGAAATAATTTCTCGTGCAGTTCAGATGCAGCTTATAATGCAGTATGGTGTTGGGCTGGAAGGTACTGTGATTACTGTCACCTGAGCTTTAGAGTGGAATTTCAGGATGCTTCATTATTTCCATATTTATTATTGAAGTAATTTTGCATTTTTATTTTTTCTTTCCTCATCAATTATAAATTGATAAATTATGAATTTTCCTCCAAGGTGTTGATATTGATGCTGCAACAAAGCATGGAATCAAAGTTGCTAGGATACCAGGTGATGTTTCGGGAAATTCAGCTTCATGTGCTGAAATGGCCATATATCTAATGCTGGGTCTCCTCCGTAAGCAAGTATGATATCTTCAATTTGAAATACAAAATGTTCCTTATTTCTAAATGAAGTGGCACATCTAAATGAGGTGGCAAGAAGGAAAAATAACCTTGTCATAACACCTAGGTTAATGATGCTTAAGAATATGTGCTTTGGTTATGCTTTTGTGATGGAGATGCTTTAGTGTTCTGATCTCAAATCACTTGTCCAAAGTAAATGGGGTATGTGATTTCAATCTGTTTTCTACTATACACTTACTATAAGTCAAGATATCATATCATCGAAATAAACTACTAGAAAGGGGCACAAGAGACATGTCATGACCTGCATGACAAAACTAGGAGCATTAATCAAACCAAAGGGCATAACTAACCCACATACAAACCATCTTTAGTTTTAAATGCAGCTTTTTTGCTCATCACTGAAACTTAATCCAACTATGCTGGGCAATATGTAAAACCATTTTTTTTACCTTAAAAAGAAAGTCCGTAAAAACAACCAGGCCCTATATCATATATATATCATATCCTCAAGCCTAGGTATGGGAAAACTATACTTTATTGGATTAGCCAGGGTTGAGCAATTGGTGGCTTCTTGTAATCTTCATTGATCATAGTGAATTTTCTTTGTTTCATTCATGGGTGGGGCCTATAGTTTAAAATAGGTTGAATGATATCAAACTCTGCCTATTTCTGTTCTCTTTTCTGTTACTCATTTGTGCACTTGGTTACAGAAAACATACTGTGCTTTGGATTTTTGTGCATTTGTTTCAACTTGCTTAGTTTATGTACAGTGTGAATTTTACATCCAAATATTAACATTGAGTGCTGTTCAATTTTTGAACGAAAAAATAATGTTCATGCAGAATGAACTGCAAGTTTCCATACAACAAAAGAAGCTTGGAGAGCCAATTACCGAAACTTTACTTGGGAAAACTGTGAGTATATTGATTCTTCTCGGGAAACAAATAAATTCTGCACTCCTCACCACTTTTTATTCTTGTTCCCTATGTTGTGGGTCATTGTTTTTGTAATGGTTAGATGCACAAGGATTTGTTGTATACCTCAATATAAATAGATCTTAGCCTATTCGTGAAATATATTTGACATGTGGCCTGGAGGCTTAAAAAACTATTATGGATAACATGTATTTAGATAGCTTCTTTTTTCTTTTCTGGGAGTCGATAAATTGATTGAATTAAGTTTCATTTTGATAAACTTCAGTTTAGGTGTAACTAGTCAGAGTCCTTCCTAGAACCTCCCCCCCCCCCCCCCCCCCCCCACCCCGAGAGCATTGCTTACATTTGATATGTAATAAGCAATAAGGAATGACAGCTTTTCATTATCCGTAGTCATACACAGTTTCATAGCCAAATGCTTTTGTACTACACATAAATAGAGGTGATAAAGTTATGTTAAACAGTATAAGGGTAAAAAAACCCATGAAGAGAGTATATTTTCTCCCTTTACATCTGTTTTTGTACTACACATAAATAGAGGTGACAAAGTGTAATTTTTGCACGTGGATGTGTTTGCAATAATTGAATATGTTGTTTATGGAAAATTAATTTTTAACAATAATGTAGATATTCATTTTGGGCTTTGGGAACATTGGAATGGATTTAGCAAAGCGATTGCAACCCTTTGGTGTAAAAGTTATTGCTATAAAGCGGAGCTGGGCTTCATATGCACAACATGCTAGCAAATTAAGCAGAAGTATTTTCCTCCCCAGTTGTTGTGGACTATCACTTGTAAACAAGCCTAATTTGTTCTTTGAGTTCTTAACATGTTCTTTATTATTGGTTGAAGATGATGCTGAAGATCTTGTTGATGTGAAGGGTAGTCATGAAGATATATATGAGTTTGCAAGGAAGGCTGACATTGTTGTTTGCTGCCTAACATTAAACAGAGAAACGGTTGGGCCTTTTGTAATCCTTCATTTAATTATTTTTGGTGAACTTCCATTCTTTTTGTTACTTTTAGCTACTTTGGTTCCCCATTTGATTTTGACAGTAAGTTTAAAATAATGGTAGATCCGTAGATGCTGATACAGATGTTGACAAATGGGTAAATAAACAAACATTTATTTGTATATTTTTTGTCCTATCTTTATTCTCCCAATTTTGGTTTAGATATTTTTTTTTTTTTTAGAAAGTCTTATTTCTTTTTCCTTAGCAGTAATCAATATACTGATGCAGAATCTAAGTTGATTAATAGGATGAATCTGTTTGTGCTTAAAAGCTTTAATGAGATGTAGTTTTTTATTTTATTTTATTTTTTAAAATGCATTCTGTAAACTAAGCATAATATGTATGGACTTTTTTTCTTTATGTAATTGTTGACTTTGATATGATTTTTGTCAGGTTGGTATAATAAACAATAAGTTTATATCTTCTATGAAAAAGGTTTGTTTACTTTCTCAGAAGAACTTCTCTGATTTACTTATTTATCTTTTCATGGCTGATAGGCTCATAAGTCATAATGCATGTACAAGATATTAGGAGTTATGACATGTGTAAATGTCTTAATATTTTTGGTATATATTGGGCAAGAATCATTGATACCTCAATATGAAATATTTTCAAATTGACACTATTGAATATGATAGAACTGGACTAGAAACAGAGAAAAGGAATGTGTGTATTATTATTATGGTGCCTCCAACACCCAAGACAGAATACAAATGAGTTTTGAGGCCATCCTCCACTTCCCAATTCTCTCTAACCTCCAACTAATTTCCCTCAATTGACTATTTAGAGTTTCTTAACTAACTAACTAGCAGTTAGTTATCCTAGCTTTCCTAACTAACTGACAGCTGCTAAGGATCTTAGCTCGTCCAAGGATATCTCATAACATACACCTTTCCCCCCATCTATCAATTACCCCCACCCCCACCCCCCCTCCCCATTCAAGATGGACCTTGTCCTCAAGGTCAAGTTGAGGAAAAACAGTCTGCATTTCATCAACAAGTTTCCCGCTATCTTCATGGTGGGGTAAGTCTTGCCATTTGATGAGAACTTTTTGCCATCTTCTGAAATTCTACTCTGCATTACTTTTCTGGTTGGACCTGTTCCAAATTCTCATTCATGGCTGTTGGTAATGGTTGAGGGGAACAAGTGGGCTTAATCGCTTTCTTGAGCTGAAATATATGAAACATCGGATGTATCTTGCTACCTTTTGGGAGTTCTAGTTTATAAGCGACCTCTCCTATTGGTTAAGGGTCCATAAAATCGTGGACTCAGCTTCTCATTTGGCTTTCTTGCTAGAGACTTCATTCTATAAGGTTGCAGTTTCAAAAAGACCCAATCTCCTTCCTGAAAAATTAGCTCCCGTCTATGATTATTCGCATATCTTTTCATCTGATCTTGAGCCTTGAGCAGGTTGTTCCTCAGTTCCTGCAATAATTCATCTCTGTCCTTACTCAATTGATTTACCTCTTCCAATCTGGAAGGAATGTCAGCTCCTTTAACTAATAGTGGGGGTTCCTGTCCATACAAAGCTTTAAAAGGAGACATTTTGGTAGAGATATTGAAGTTGGTATTAAACCAGAATTCTGCCCAGGCCAAGTGGTTAGGCCACTGTTTTGGTTTGGTTCCAGTCAAACACCTCAAATAAGCTTCTAAGCATCGATTAGCTACTTTAGTCTGCCCATCTGTTTGAGGATGATAGGCAGTGCTCATCTTCAATTGGGTTGCTGCTCGCTTGAACAATTCCCTCCAAAAGAGACTCATGAAGAGTCTGTCTGTGTCAGATACTATTGAGGCATGAAAACCATGCAGTCTCACCACTTCTTTTATGAATAACTCAGCTACTTCCTTAGCTGTATAAGTGTGACTTAATGCAAAAAAATTAGTATACTTCGTCAGCCTATCCACCACCAATTAGTCATTGCTACCAGTTTGCTTGGGTCAGCTTCTACCCCTCTTCTTGAGATGATATGCCCCAAATATTCCAGAGAATTCTGGCCTAAGTTACATTTTTTTTCTGTTCACCTTCCAATCATGTAGCTGCAACACTTGTAATATTGCCCTCAAATGCATGTTGTGATCCTCCAAACTGTGACTGTACCAGGATATCATCAAAGAAGACCAATGCAAATTGTCACAGAAAAGGTCGAAGCACCTCATTCATGAGTGCCTGGAAGGTGGATGGTGCATTGGTTAACCCGAATGTCATAGCCAAGAATTCATAGTGACCCTCATGTGTCCTAAAAGCTATTTTCTGGACACCCTCTTTCATTCGGATCTGGTGATAACCAGAGCACAAATCCAGCTGTGAAAACCATTCAGCTCCTCCAATTTCATCTAATAATTCCTCTATAATGGGTATAGTGAATTTATCAGGCACAATAATATTGTTGAGTGCTCTATAGTTCACACAGAATCTCCAACTCCCATCTTTTTTCTTGACTAAAATGATAGGACTAGCATAAGGGCTAGTGCTTGTTCTAATAATTCCAGCAGTCAACATATCTCTTATTAGCTTCTCAATCTCATCCTTCTGATAATGCGGATATTTGTAGGGTCTTAAATTTGGTATCTTAGTTCCTTGCTGGATAGTTATGGCGATCTCTTTCCCTATGTGGTGGTAACCCCTGAGGTTCCTGAAAAACCTGTTCAAACTGTGTCAGCACCTGTACCACTGGATCAGGAATTGCTTCTTCACTCTTCGACCCCTCTACCAGTTTTAATTCCACCATAAATCCCTGGTCAAATTCCAGCATGGTACCCCTGATCATCTTCATGATGATGGAAGCCTTTATCAATTCTGCTTCAGCCTTCAATATGATCTTTCTATTCTGCACCTTAACAGCTAATGTTAATTTCTCAAAGTTTGCCTCAACCTCACCCAAACCAGCCAACCATTCCACTCCTAACACCAAGTCAGCACCCCCCAACTCAAACAAATAACAATTTTGTGTGAACTGTAAATCTTGCAACTCAATAGGTAAAGATTTACACATTTCTTCACATCTAATCTTGTGTCCATCTCCTACTTCTACAAAATAAGGGTTTGTAGAGGTTACCTCTAACTCTAGCTCCTTTCTTAACTTCACCAATATGAAGTTATGAGTGGCTCCACAGTCAATCAGCACAATCACCCTTATGTTTCTAATTTTTCCCCACAATTTATGAGATTTCTTGGTGGTAAACCCTTCAATACTATGCAGAGACAATTGGTGAAATCCCTCTACCTCTTCTTCCCTATCCTCCCATTGATTTTTCTTAGGGTCTCCTTCCTCTTCTTCTTTCATAATCATTCTCAAATTTAGAAGGAATAATATTTTATTTTCTCATATAGAATTATGAGGTCATTGGACCTATATGTACATGAGTCTGCTGGCTATTTTAGGAAATATGGACAGCTAATTCTAGGGAGACAAATCCCTATAATTATGGGATTTATTCTAAATACATAATCCTAGTATTAATAGCAATATACAGCTGTGATAAAGAATAAAAATACAATTAGGGATAAAATATAAACTTTCCTAAAATATAGACTAACTAACACAATTTTGACACTCCCCCTCAAGCTGGTGAATAAATGTTCTCCATTCCCAGCTTGGATATAATTCTTTCAAAGTTGATACAATTCAGTCCCTTGGTGAGTATATCTGCAAGTTGATTTTGAGTGGACACATATGGAGTGCAAATCAAGCCATTGTCTAGTTTTTCTTTGATAAAATGTCTATCCACCTCAATATGTTTGGTTTTATCATGTTGCACTAGATTGTGGGCTATACTAATTGCAGATTTATTGTCACAATATAACCTCATAGGTTCATCCCACCTTATCTTTAAGTCTTCCAATATAATCTTCAGCCATAGAAGTTCACATATCCCTTGGGCCATTGCTCGAAATTCTGCTTCAGCACTTGATCTAGCTACTACACTTTGTTTTTTGCTCTTCCAAGTCACCAAGTTTCCACCAAGGAAAGTGCAGTATCCAGTAGTTGATCCACAACTGACCTAGCATAATCTGCATCTGTATATGCTTCAAGACTTACACTCTTGTTTCATTTGAACAAAATCCCTTTTCCTGGAGTCCCTTTTAAATATTGAACAATTCTAAGGGTAGCTTGTAAATGTGCTTCCTTTGGTTGGTGCATAAATTGGCTGACTAAGCTTACAACAAAAGCAATGTCTGACCTAGTATGGGATAAGTAAATAGGTCTGTGTACAAGTCTCTGATACATTTCCTTGTCCACGGAAATATCCTCCTCTGCACTTCCTAACTTTATGTTTGGATCAACTGGAGTACTTGCAGGTCTGTAAGCTTTTTTACCTGTTTCTTTAAGCAAGTCAGTGATGTATTTTTGTTTACATATGAAGATTCCTTTCTTAGAATGTACCACTTCAATTCCCAAAAAATATTTAAGTCTCCCTAATGTCTTAATCTCAAATTCTGTGACAAGGCATTGACTTAACTCTTGCTGCTCCCTTTTGTCATCCCCACTTACTATAATATCATCTACATACACCAGTAATACTGTTACTTTCCCTGAAACTGAATGTTTGATAAATAAAGTGTGATCACCTTGGCTCTGTTTGTAGCCCAAACTTGTCATAACTTTGGTGAATCTTCCAAACCATGCTCTCGGGGATTGTTTCAGTCCATATAAAGCCTTTTTTAGCTTGCAAACAATTCCAGTAGCAACCTGTCTATCATAACCAGGGGGTAACTCCATGTATATTTCTTCTTCAAGATCTCCATGTAGGAATGCATTCTTCACGTCAAACTGCTGCAGGTCCCAATCATGGTTTGCTGCTAATGACAATATTACTCTGATCGTGTTCATCTTAGCAACTAGGGCAAATGTTTCCAAGTAATCCACTCCATATGTCTGAGTGAATCCTTTGGCCAATAACCTTGCCTTGTAACGTTCAATGGTCCCATCAGCTCGATACTTTATGGTGTATACCCATTTGCACCCAACTGGTTTTTTTTTTCAGTTGGCAAAGTGGCAAGTTCCCAGGTCTTGTTCTTGTTTAACGCCTCCATTTCCACATCCATGGCTTGTTTCCATTTCCTGTCAGATAATGCTTCAGATACAGAGGAAGGTGTGGGTGTAGTGTTTAGGTTTGTGAGAAAGGTTTTATGAGTAGGAGAGAATTTTTTAAAGGATAGGAAACTTGATAGAGAATAAAGTGGTTGTTGGGTGCATGTTCTAGTTCCTTTTCTAAGGGCAATGGGAAGGTCAAGGTTTTGGTTCACCTATACTTCTGAAATTTCAGCAACAAACTCATTAGAATTATTTATAGGATTAGAAGATGTTACCTCATGTAATGATGGTGGATCAGATTCTTGGACATGGATAGAATCTAGAATGGCCTTTTCTCTCCTTGAATATACCAGATTTTTCCCAAATTTCCCACCATTAGTCTCAGGTTGAGATGCAGGTCCTGCTGTTGAATCAGGGGATTGTTCTGCTGAATCTGGACTTCTTTCAGTTTCAGGTACAGCAACGCTAGTTGTCCCAATTTCAGGTCCAAATGTCATATTCAGAAGCATTAGAGGCTCATCTTCCTCTATTACATTGTCCCCCTGAAGATGAGGTTGCTTGAAGTAGCTTTCTTGTTTGTTGAAGGTGACATCCCTTGACACATAGAATCTTCTTGATGGAGGGTGAAAGCATTTGTATCCCTTTTGTGTGGTTGAGTACCCCAAGAATACACACTTGACAGTCCTAGGATCCAATTTTTCCCTTTCATTACTATGAACATGTACAAAGGATACACACCCAAATATTCTAGGTTGGACTTTATTTGTAGGGTCCAAGTGTGGGTAGAATGAGGATAGAACTTGCATGGGAATTTTTGATTCTAAGATTTTTGAGGGTAACCTATTGACTAAGTAGGTGGAAGTAAGGAGGGATTCCCCCCAAAATTTTTTAGGGACATGATTTTGAAAAAACAAGGCTCTGGTTTGGTTTAGTAAGTACCCATTTTTCCTTTTTGCAATCCCATTCTGTTGGGGTGTGTTAACACATGAAGACTCATGGATTATCCCTTTCTTTTGACAAAAAGAGTTGAGCACAAGATTAAAGTAGTCCCTGACATTGTCAGACCTAATTCTCTTAATGTTGACTCCAAATTGGTTTTTAATCATTGAGACAAACTGAATAAAAACAGAGCTAACTTCAGATTTCAGTTTTAATAAGAAAACCCAAGTCACCCGAGTACAATCATCTATGAAGGTTAAAAACCATTTAGCACCCGAGATATTAGGGACGTTAGCAGGACCCCATACATCAGTATAAACAAGAGAAAAAGGGAAAGAACTCATCTTATTACTAATGGAAAAAGATACACACTTGTGTTTAGCAAGCTCACACACTTCACAATGCAGACTCCCCCATTTAAATTCTTAAACAAGGAAGGAAATATCGCTTTTACAACTTGAAATGAAGGATGTCCCATCTGGCAATGGTATGGTTGAATTTTCTCTTTGTTAGTCATGGTGGATTCAGAGATGAGAGAGTGACTCTTGGTAGGCATATTAGGATCCTTTATGTAGTACCGGCCATTCCATTCTCTAGCATGTCCAATCATCCTCCCCAAGTTCTTGTCCTGTAATATACAAGAATTGATATAAAAAACAACATTACATGAAAGATCTTTTGTGAGTTTTTGTATAGAAATCAGATTGGTGGACAGCTTAGGAACATGAAGGACATTTTTCAATGTTATGGATGGGCTTATTTGGACCTCTCCTTGTCCTGCTGCAGTTATAAGGGTTCCATCTGCCGTGGAAATTTTCTTGTTGCTAGGACATGGAGAATATGTGGAGAAGTATTTGGGTAGAGGGGTCATGTGGTCTGTGGCTCCAAAATCTAATATCCAGTAGTGGGTAAATGGTGTATCTGAAACATTAAGTCCAAAAGAAAATGGAAACTTACCAGAATATGTTAAGGAGCACGTACCTGTGGGCTTTTCCAGTTTACTAAGGAAGGATCTTACCCTTTCTATCTCTTCATGATTTAGCTGAACAACCTCTTCGCTATGTCCAACATTAGCAGTGTGTGCTTGCCTTTGTCCTCCCCCTTTTTTAGGATCTCCTTTCTGTCCCCATTCTCGACTTGGGGGTTTTTCATGTAATTTCCAGCACTTCTCCCTTGTGTGGTGTGGCTTGTTGTAGTAGGTAAACCAAACTTCCTCATGTTTTTTCTCCATATTGGAAAATCCGTTTTTCTTCTGGTTAACAACCATGGTTGTTCCTCCTTCAGCTATCATTGTTGAGCTTTCAACAGTTGGGGTTTCCAGCATCAATTCTCACCTGCTTTCTTCACTCCGGATGATGACTATCACTTCATTAAGTCCTGGGACTTTCTCTTTTCCCAGAATTTGAATTTGGACCTGGACATATTCAGAATTCAGGCCTACCAAAAAGTCATAAACTCTATATTGTTCAATGTACTCCTTAAGGATTGCTGAGTCTTCTAAACACCTTGCTTTTATGACTCGATAGTGATCCAATTCCATCCATAGGGATATGAGTTGATTGGCATATTCTATGACTGATTTGTTTACCTATTTGGCTCCCAAGGTTTTCACCTTTACATCATATATTTGTGCAGCATCCTTGGCCTTAGAATAGGCTTGTTCTACTGCCTCCCAAATTTCCTTTGCTGATTTAAGGAACATACAGGTATCACTGATTTCTGGGACCATTAAATTCCACAGCCATTCCATGATCATGGAGTCTTCTTCATCCCATGATTTGAAATTGGCATCCTTTTCATCAGGGGCATTATCAGTCAGGTGACTGTCCTTTTGTTTTCCCTTCAATATGGTCCTAATGAGTTGAGACCATTTAAGATAATTTTTTCCAGTTAACCGATAAGCAGAATGAATATTCTGCCATTCTCTAGCAATCTGGAATTTGTCCCTTATTTCAGGAATAGGATCCGCAATTTCAGCCATGGGTGAGATCAAGGCTGCGATGAGTAATGAAGGCAGCAATGAAGGCTGCGATAGGTTTCAAGGTTGCGCAGCAATGAGGGCTGTGACTTAGGATTTCAGGCACGGTCAGAGGCTCCTAAGGATCAGGAGCTCTGATACCATCTCAAATTTAGAAGGAATAATATTTTATTTTCTCATATAAAATTATGAGGTCATTGGACCTATATGTACATGAGTCTGGTGGCTATTTTAGGAAATATGGACAACTAATTCTACGAAGACAAATCCCTATAATTATGGGATTTATTCTAAATACATAATCCTAGTATTAATAGCAATATACAGTTGTGATAAAAAATAAAAATACAATCAGGGATAAAATATAAACTTTCCTAAAATATACACTAAGTAACATGATTTTGACAATCATCAATCTGAATTGTTTATTCTTACACACGAGTAGGATAATACTTCTCTTCACAAGTGAAACATTCTCCTTTCCTCTCATCTTTTCATTTACTTCTGCGGTGACAAATTACAGAAGGTTCTTCTACCTTGCCATCCATTGGATCTTGTTTTAGCAGCATTAGTAGGATCAACTACCTTACTATTTGCTGGTTGCCAATCCCTTACAAATCTTTGATCCGAATAACTGGGTTTCTGAAAATTATACCCCTTACTATTACTCATGGGTAACTTCCCTAAGACTCGATTCTTATCTTCCACCCTACGAGCCTTGACCATAGATTCCATCAAATTTTTTGGTTCATGAAGCCTTACCTCAGTGCCGATTTCTTCTTTTAGCCCCTTGAGAAACACCTCCACCAGAAACGATTCCTCCTACCCCTTCACCTTTCCGACGTACTTCTCGAATTGGCCTGTGAATTCTTGCATTGTTTCTTCCTGTTTCAGCGGCTGCAATGCCTGAAAAGGATTCCCTAGGTTAGACACTTGAAACCTTTGGGAGATTGCAATCTTGAACCCTTCCCAAGAATGGTTTGGGTTTCAAGATTCCCATCATTGGAACCACCCTAGAGCTTCTCCGTCCATGGCAACCATTACTGCTTCAAGCTTATCCTCTTCACTTATGGCTTGCAATCCAAAATACCTTTCTATCTTTGTTAACCAGCCCATCGGATCTTCTCCCTCGAATATTGGTATTTCAAGAGTTCTCCACCGATTGCCGCCATGCGCAGTGTTCCCCTTATTCCCTCCTATCGAATCGTCCGCGTGAACGTTCGATTTTGGAGATTTTTTCTCCCATGCCGCTGCTAATCGTTGTATCATCTCTTCTATTGAACTCAGTCGCGACTCCACCGCTTTGCGATTCTCCTCTATCGCCTTCTCCATGGCTTCCATGTGTGTCTCCATTTTCGCATTCGCCTTCGTCACCATTAACTGTTCCAAAGCTCCTAGATCGACACTCTGATACCAGTTGATAGAACTGAACCAGAAACAGAGAAAAAGAATGTGTGTATTATTATTATGGTGCCTCCAACACCCTAGACAGAATACAAATGAGTTTCGAGGTCTCACCTCCCTCCACTTCCTAATTCTCTCTAACCTCCAACTAATTTTCCTCAATTGACTATTTATAGTTTCTTAGCTAACTAATAGTTAGTTATAAGTAACTAACAATTAGTTATCCTAGCTGTCCTAACTAACAGACAGCTACTAAGGCTCTTAGCTCTTCCAAGGATATCTCCTAACATACACCTTTCCCCATCTATCAGAATAATTTATGGATTATGATAGAATGAACTTTTCACGTAAGCCACTGTTGGATTAAAAGTGCTTATCATGGAAATCATGCTCTGTTAGGTCCCAGCAGAATGCACACAAATCGTGGAACGTATATTCTTGTAGGCACAAAGATTCCAAGGAGAGACGGGTGGTTAGTGGTGGCCCAATCCTGAGTTATCTAGGAGTCCGGTTAATCCTTTGTTAGGTAGATAGATAAGAGGGAAACTGTACCAAGAGTTGAGATTGTAACTTAGCTATTGCTCAGTTGGAAGAGGTGACCCATGGAAGGAGATACCTTTCCTTGTTATCTGAATTCTGCAATAATCCTTTGTTCCTTCATTGTCTATTTCTCTCTTTAATGATCTTTTGAGTAAACCCCCATTCGAATCCCTGACACTTGATGGAAACTAAAGTAAAGAACTTTAATGAATGTCTCTTTGCATAGTTAGGCACTGAAGTGAGGATTTTGTAAAGTCAAGAACTAAAGTGACCAATACTTACAATTTCAAAGACTAAAATGAGAGTTTACTTATCATTTTTGTGGAAATTATTATTCTCTTTATCTGAGTTGCTAACTTGCTCATAAAAATTTTGGTAAATTATAAATGGTTTTATACTTTTTTTGAATTCCATAACAATAGTATGCAATATAATAGTAGGTCTTACGCAAATGGCAATGGATCCTGACATATTTGCACACGTAAGAACAATATAAGATTATGGCGAGTACCTGTTTTGATTGTGTTGATTGTTTAATGATTCATGCGTTAGTACTTTGAGAACTATCTCCCCTGAAAATGGAACTCACCAAAGTGGATGTTCTAGTTGAAGCCATTAGGGTTGGATTTAGAAAGCTCGTACGAAACACAAAGGAGATGAGAACAGACTTCTTCAGTGTCAATTTATCAAAACCTATCAAAATTTTGAGACTAGTCAGCACAGAATCTACATGTTAATCCAACAAGAAGCACATAACAATCAATTGTTCTTGTCGGGGATTGTTTGATGTGGATTGTAACAGAAGAATCTTTTGACTGAGAGAAGGGCAATGAATGCTATCTTGAGAGGATGCACAATTGGAAGATATGGTTGAAAAAGTGAATAATTATTTCATATAGGCTTAAATAATGGAAGAGATTATTGCAGATCCTGATCAGTTTTGGGAAGGGACTTATCACTTATACGAGTGCTTTTTGCTGGCTGTTCTTACCATTTTCTTTTTGTCTGACACAGATGTGAAGTCATTGCAATTCTATTATTGAGTTTTCCTGCTAACGCCACATCATTTGTAGTAAAAACAGAAAAACAACACATATAACATTAATGTAAATATCTTTTGGCTTAATTTGCTTGTTAGTTTTAACTTTTGATGAATTTCTGTGATTATACAATTGTATATTTCAGGGTGGCCTTCTGGTGAATGTTGCTAGAGGTGGTCTTGTAGACTATGAGGCTGTGATCAACCACCTTGAATCAGGTCATTTAGGAGGGTTAGGCACTGATGTTGCTTGGACTGAGCCATTTAACCCTGATGATCAGATATTTAAATTTAAGAATGTTATCATGACTCCTCATGTTGCAGGCGTTACAGAGCATTCTTATAGATCCATGGCTAAGGTGCGTGTGGCTATTTCACATTTGCCCTTCCTCTGGAACTATCTGGATCCATAAAAAGTCATTTTCCCTATGCTTAATTTGCTTTTGTACTTTATTTTTCCTAATCATTTGCTACTGTTAAGTTTATTGAATTCTAGATTAAAAGAAAAGAGAGGGCAAAGAAACTCGTGAAATCTGATATTTTTCTTGCCTGTTGTTCTACTGCAGGCTGTTGGTGATGTCGTTCTTCAACTTCATGCCGGGCTTCCTTTGACAGGGATAGAGTTAGTTAACTGAATTAGTGCCAACAATTCATTCCAGTATCTTCAACTAAATGACTTTTATAATTCAAGATGAATTTTCTGAGGTGCAAAAACACTTAATATTTTGTAAAGAAAATTTAGATGAGGCAATGCTTATGTGTTGCCCATTTGTTATTCTATGGTTGTGGTGAACCAATTGTTCTTTAGTAGCGGGTTGTGTTACAGTATGCGATTTTATGAATTTTCTAGTTCTATTTTGCCACTATTTATATACACGGACAAATATATATGTGTAGGCTGCCATATTTCCTGTGATCATAATGACATAATGTTAGGGGGGAGTTGCTATTGGTCCCTACCACTATTTAAATTTTTTAAAATTATCCTTTCCCAAAATGTACAACGGAATTATGATTCCACTACATTAGGGGGTGCAAAAACCGTTGTACAACAGAATCGTAATTTTGTTGTATTTTTTTTTCACACCCTTGCTAGTGTAGTAGAATCGCGATTTTGTTATGCATTCGGGTTTGTGGAAAAAGTGGAGGGGGGAGGTGTGGGGGTAAATACAACATGTACAACAAAAGTATAATTATGTTGCACAGTATACAACGGAATCACACTTCTGTTGTGATTTTTTTTTCCTTAAAAAATGTACAATAGAACTATGATTTCGGTGTACACTATGCAATGAAATTAAACTTTTATTGTACATAGTTAGATTCAGTTATACATAATGTATAACGGAATCATATTTTCGTTATACATTTTTTTGTACTTTTAATTGTTTGATAGATAGCTTTCACAGACAAAAATGACTCATGTATTAAATCAAATTTCATAGAAATGTCTACTACATATTGAGGTACACATTCATAAAATTAATGGGATACACATTCAATGTTTGCCCTGAACAAAATGTATACTACATATTTCAATCCTTAGAAAGATCCACTACATATTGAGATCCTCTAAGTGAATGAAATTGTATTGAGTTGAAAGCCTTCATGTGTTGACTAAAAGATCTTTGCCATGAACGAGCTTTGAGTATGCAGTATCTTCTTCATTGTAGTACAACAAAGACAAGGGACAATTAACCTTTAAAAAAGCTACATTATTATACAAAAGATGAAGTTAGTGAATAAATCAACATTAGCTTATGTAAAGACAAATATCACAAACAGGGGGGTTGAATTGTGATTTTAGAAATTTTTGAAGTCTTTTCGCAATCAAACAAATTTTTTGTTTGAAAGAAAAACTTTGTAAAAAATATAACAGATTTTTGAAAATATAGTCAGACGATAGAAGAACGATTTCACAAAGTACAAGAGACTTTCAAATGTCTAAAAGAAAATTCAAACCCTAGGTCAGTTAAAGCAGAAAGAAAGCAAGTAAAGATTAGATGCAAAGAATTTATTTGTTCGTCTTTACCATTGAGACTATGTTCAGTTCTTAACAAACTACCAAGTTCTACTAACTTCTAATGAGTTACAAATATTATAGCATGATCACTTCTGGCTTTACAAATCAAGTTCTACCCCAAGCTTGACGAATAATCAATATTCTTTGTCCTATCAAGCCATTGTTGGCTCTAAACAAATTGGAAGAGATTTTTTGTTTGTGTTTGCACAATGACTAAATCTATGATCAATCTTAAAGAAAGATTTTACATGAATATGCAAAAATATTTTCTACAAAAAGAATAATCAATGTTTGCGTGCAAGGTTCGTAACCTTGTTCTTCAAAGCTTTTGGTATTTATATCATTCATCTTCAAGTATTCGTTGTCTCACAACAAGTAGATTTCTTCACTTGTTCTTCATTTCATGGATGTGGTTGTTGGACCATTTAATGTTAGCATTAAATGCATATCCTTTCTTCATGCAGATAGTCCACTCTAGTTGGCTTTTGTGTTGAGTACTTCATCAGAAAGTCACTTCCTATCGATTAGAGTAGGCCTGCATAGTAGAGTGTGCCTTTTGATGGAGTTTGGCACTTTCATATCTTGGGCTTCATTTATTCTTCATAGGATTTTGACAAATCCTAGGAGAATGTCTTTGCAAAATGAATCTCAGACATAGAGTATTTAATGAATACTTAAATACAAACTCTTAAATGTTGTATCAGATCATGACTTATGCTAGTTATCGTCTAATCCTTGAGACGCAGACTCATGAAGCATAATTTTACAACGCATAAGATGTAACTTTTATCATTTTTATTTATGTTCATCTAATCAAAATAATTAGGAATATTCATTCATCGTAATACACAAATGTCTTTTGACATAATAACTTACAAAGGTAAATGGTATCTTTAGGGAATAATTGTAACGTCTAGAAAATTGTACTAACTTAAAATCGATGTTTAATGTATTTCTCGTGTTATTTGATTATGTGATTGATTTGTATGAGTTGAGGTATTGTGTGAATTAGCCATGTGTGATTTGCTTGATGTTGGTGTTGAGTTATGTAGAGTTTTATTGACTTAGGTTGAAATGATGAGATTTCAAGTTTTACCTTTCAAAATAACACTTTTGGACATCTCGCTTAGCGAGAAAAGCTCACTAAGTGAAACTCCAACCCAAGAGGAATTACGCTTAGCACGAAATGTCGCGCTCAATACCGAAAGTGGATTTCCCTTCAGCCAGATGAGCTCGCTAAGTGAGATATGCAGATTATAAATATGTTCTTCAACGTGACAAATGCATTTTCATGTCCCTCTCTCTCAAAACTCCGCCCAAACAACCCTAGAAACTCCTCCTCCACCACCCACGACCATCGGTGGCCACCACGAGCCACCGTTGCTTGCAGTCAGACCCCTACATGAAGAGAAACACATTAATTAGAGCGAAATCCTCAGAATGCACCTCAAGGATTTAGTTGGGAACAAGTTCCTAATTCTTTCTTTTATAGTTTCTCTAAAGTAATCTTGACTTTTATGTCTTTCTCTTAGTTAGTTTAAGCTTTCCTTAGTGTCCATTGTGTTTTGGGTACGATAATAGGATGTGTTTACACTTCCTTTGAAAAACCCTTAAAAAATGAAACATTGTTGAAGTTACCTTTTTATAAAATTGATGTTATTTTTGTGACCTTCGTTGAACCCCGATCACATTGGTGTGGTCAGAATTTTAAAATGAAGTCTCTTTGTAGTAGAACCCGAAATACCCCTTATCTTTTTTCTTTTTTTTTTGATAGGGATAATTGACCCCAAATGTTATTATTAACCTTGTTTTTGAAATCTATACTAAATTCTCTTCAATTTGGTATATAGAACTCTGTGTTTGGACTAACGAATAGGAACGAGAGAGGACTCTCAGTGATGCAGAGAAAAGCTGACAAAGAGCTCACGATAGGTGAAGGGAATTTATTATAATTTATGACTTTCATACCATATTTGGGGTCAGGGAACCCAATTATGGGAATGTATGTTTGTCCCTATGCATGCTGGTTTTCAAGAAAAATAATGTTTTCGACTAATGGCATGCAATACATCAACTATTGATAAATGATAGTATCGTTTTATTATACTTATGTTTTTTGAAGACCTGAGAATGTGAATCTCATGCATGAAATTTATATATATGTATCTGTGGGATGTGATTACTGATGAAGTTGTTATCGATGATAATGTTGATATGAGGTGATGTTGTTATAGATGATAATATTGATAAAGAATGATGTTGTTATAGATGATAATATTGATAAAAATGATGTTGTTATTGGTGATAATATTGATATGAGAATGATGATGTTATTGATGATAATGTGACATGAAGTGATGTTGTTATTGATGATAATATTGAAATGAGATGATGTTGATGTTGGTAATGTCATTGAGATGAGATGGTGTTGTTGATGATAATGTCATTGAGATAAGATGAAGTTGATGTTGAAAATGACATTGAGATGAGATGATAATAATGTCATTGAAATGAGATGAGATGAGGATGATATTGAAAATGACATTGAGATGAAATAATGTTGATGTTGATAATGACATTAAGATAGGATGTTGTTGATGTTGAAAATGTCATTGTGATGATGTATGTTGTGTATGTACATGGGGGGCTCCGTGACAATGATGGATATTCTTGGTGGGAGAAATAGAGTGGTTAAAGAGTTTTAAGCATCTCTGGAGAGGGATGACTAGAATCTTTAATTATCCACAATGAGAGCGTTGATGGTGCCCATGCTTCATACTTCATATTGCATGAAAATAGTATAAACTTTATCAGTAAGTACTTGTATTTTCTCACGAGGGAAAATAATTGTACTTAAGGGCATGTCACTCAGTTTGGAACTCCCTTGAGACTCAAGCTAATCACCATGGGGGGGAGGGGTTGCCTGTGCATGACAGGATGACTTCGACACCTGCTGTCTAGTTTTTCTAAGTGGGAGTGTCACGTGAACATGCTTAGACTATTTCCTGGCAAATGGTACTACATTGCATTTGAGGGTTGAGGTCAAGTGCACGTATCATGCTGAGCATGATTGATTCGAATTATGGAAAGCTGATGACTACTTGTTGAGTGTTTGTTGGACAAATGGACATTTGTGTATGATTATAATATTTATTAATATTTTCTTGCTAATCATGGTCCTTTGATTTTCGTGTTTATTCATTTTATAATAAACTCACCCTTGCAATTTTTGTATCGTCTGGTTGATACTTGTGATGATCGCGAACTTTCGTTCGTGGAGCAGATGGACAACAATAGATTACGTGGAGTGAGATTCTTTTGTTGGAGCCATCAAGTTGATGTGATGACGTTGAAATTATTTTGGGAGAGAGTTGTATTGTATAATTCTTTTTGAATTAAGGATGTAAATTACAGATTTAATTATATGTATGAACTAATTTGTCTTCCATCATGTGAATGATGTGTACCAAGTTAATATATATATATATATATATATATATACCTGTTTAAGTATTTGTACATTGTTTGGTGAATGTATATCAGAAAAAATTTACTCTTGTTGTATAAGCAAATTAAAAGAGTTTTCATTTAAAAAATTGAAATTTACGTGATTTAGAGTAGTCATATTGTAGCGATGAGGTGGGTCATTACAATAATATATACCTGCACAAAGTGATTTCCATTGATAAATCCAATTGAAATGAGATGGGGTTTTGCTAGCACGAGACTCCTAAGTGAAAAAAAGGTCAAACTTTGCATCCTAGATAAATGGACCAATATAACATTATATTGACTAGCATAGACATAATCCATGTCGAGAATGGTCATCCACTTCTCAACGGGTACTAGGTCATCTTTGACATACAAAGAGATTATTAATTCCAACAGTCTCTCTTCTAAACCAAATAATTGAAAAATCACGAAAATTAGGTTGCAGTTGAATATTAGTGTCATCACCACCCACATTTTCATCTTTATCATTCCCCGTACCAGTATCGTTAGGTTACTTGAAAACAATTGTTTGTTGCATAATTTGCAGCGAAATGTTAATTTCATTGTGTAACCAAAAATTCGAAAAAAAAATGGAATTGGGATTTTAGGTGGGGTGAGGAAGGATATTTTGGTATTTGCTCTTGAATGGTAACGGGCCTAGAGCAATTTTGTAGGGGCCAATAATAGCTCCCTTCTTAGCAAAAGTATATGAGATTTGTCAACATATACCCATTTTGTTTTTTGGAATGAGTAAGTTAGCCAACCTTTTACTAACATATATCCACTTATTTCTTAGGAGTATGTTAGTATGCTGTAACTACAAATTTCTTGTAAGTTAAAATATATTTAAGATGTAACTTATTCCTTCTAAAAAAGCTAAGCGGATGTAAGCAAATTAATATATATATATATATATATATATATATATATATATATATATATATATATATATATATATATATAAAATGTTTTTTTAACTATGATTTTAGTTCCTAAATTTTTTAACTTTTATATTTTGGTCCTTTAGAAAACTGAGATGCTTAAACATTTTTTCCATCTAATATTTTGGTCTTTCTATCCAAATTGACCGTTAACGGCTTATGTGATGTTATTTATAATATTATTTTATTTTATAATAATTTTTTCCGGTTAAAAGTCACCAAAAATTACATAGATAAAGTATTTTTAAAAGATTAACATTTTGTGGCGACTATAAGACGCCGCAAAATACTAGAACCTGAAAAAGTAAAATTGTTGATTCAACAATAGACCCATACGTAATGCCCCAATCCAGGCAACACATCAGAACCATTCATCTCTTCCTCTAAATCACCATCTCAACCTCAAAGCCGCATTCAGCGTCACAAATTTCAGATCTGGTTTCGTATGTACGAGCCCTTCAGCCGTGCGACCCAAAGCAGTGAGACCGGGGACACCGGGGACATTGGTGGAGATATAAATGAGTGGGCATTGAGTTGTAGCCAAAGATCTAGCAGCCATGGGAGATCTAGACGGTGCCGGAGACAACGACGGTGGAAGTGGTTGACGCTACTGCGAGTTAGTTCTGCCATTGAAACCCCTTTTTCTCTCCCTCATTCATCGGTCCACGTCATGAACCTGGTGACAGTGTAGGACGAGCACATCATAGAGTCGTACAGGTTCCACTTCGGCAACAACACGAGCCGAGGCAGGTCCTCGTAGAAGATTTGCTATGAATTCCGGTTGACAATCACTTTTGCGTCGCTGGTTTGTTGGGTTTCATGGAAAGTTACAGAAAAAGTAAAAAGTTTGGAGATTAAAAATATAATTTATCTTTTTTTTTTATGAATTTTCAAGTGAATGTTAAAAAATCAAGTTAATAGATCTAACTATATATCTTGTTTTTTTTAATATATATTTGTAAAGAACAATATAGTGTAAAATTATTCAAAACACATTATACAGGTAAGTAAAATTGTTAAATTAAAATAACATTGAGAAATACTAAAAGAACTGTTTCTGGAGAAAAACATTTTTAAGAATATGTATTTTTGCTTTAACATCTTTCAAAGCATTGTACTAGTTATATCTAACAGAATAAAATAAAATCAAATATATATTTTTTCTTTTACAGAAAAATTTAAAAAACCGAACCCTGTACAGGTGAGAGAACCTAATAATACAGACTCCAAATTAAGACTTTGTTTGAGCTTAATTTGCGAGAATAGCAATTTTTAATATAAGAAATCACTTCTCAAACTTTAAGCCGATTGATCAATATTTAAAAATAAAAAAAAAAAGAATCTGAAAAATAATGTTTTTCTTTCTTTCTTTTTTGATGAGCTATTTTTCTCAACATGCAGCTTCTGAAAAATAGTTGTTGTAGATGAAGGAGAACCTTCACGAAAAAATAGTGATTTTGTGGAACATGAACAAAGCATCCTGCTGAGAGTCTAAGAACGTTATGCCAGATATTGATGAAAGCAACAAAATATCGACTGCATTATTGGCACTTATAATTTAGCCTATTTGAAAAATTTGATATCCATGTTCCTTATGATCTTCAAATGTCCCATGGCCAATAACATTATACTATTTTTTGTAATAACATCACATCACATAGCATGCTTTACAAATAGGATACGTCAATCTCAGCATTATAAACAGTGACAAGTTTTTGTTGATTATGTACAATTTGTGTCACGCAAGAATATAGGAATCAATGATTGATCACTGTGACAAAGCAGATTTTGAGACTATGATATCGTTGCTACTTTGTCAAACATCCCTTACCTTCAGCTTTACTTCTGAGTGTGGATTGAGCGGCTTCTTTGGACTTAAAGGAACACTTGAGAAATTATGAACTAAAATTTTGAAGCATGGTAAAAGAACTATGTATAGAGTTCCCAAAATAAATGGTGATGCAACCAGCCACCCTAATAACTGCAAAAGATTGAAAAAACAAGAAATTTTCAAAATCGATAATTACACATTTTGGAAAGGACATCATCAAGCATGGACACTTCTAAAAGCAAAGTGATTCAGGCAGCAAGACATTAGTGAGGATTAGAAACTTGAAGTAATTCAAGCATATAATAAAATGTGAGATCCTATACAAGGAAACTACCCTTCCCACCCAAAGGGAAATTTAAAAGGTTTCTGCGTTACTAGGTAAATAAAGCACAGAAAATTTTTCTGTTTGTATCACAAAGAAGACTTGAGTGGTCAAAGTCAATTCCATTGTGCATAACTATTATCTAATACTTAATTCAAATAAGCTCATAAGAAAACACTTGTATATACATAAATAATGTCTGTTTCATGTAGATATCTCTATATTTAAGACAATTCCACAAGAAACTATCATGGGACAATGGCACCTACCGCATGGGCCACACTTAATAAGACTTCACGTGAAGCTTGGCCAGTAAGAACTTTCTTTAAAGCATCAGATGTTAAAGGGAAATGAGATCCACCAGAGATAACCTCACCAAGGCGTAGAAAGGGTACAACCAGACTGAAATGCCAAATAAAAGCAAACATCAATGTACAAACAAGAATAAAATCAATTATGTGCATGTTTGAAAAAAATTCGCATCAAGTTCGGATTGAAGAAACATATTGTTGCTTCTGTGTCATTTTAATGTTTTGATGTGGTTTTCTTGCCTTAACATGGATCAATGTGTTTCCAAACATGCTCTATGAAACAAAACAATATTCATCTGGGAATGAGAGTGTTGGGAAGTCCCATATTGCCTGCCTCAATTCTAAGGATGCAACTTACATATTTGTTGAGCAACTTCACTTAGTATCAATTGATTTTAAGCTGAAATCTAATAGAGAGAACCTATGTGTCCAACACATAACGTAATGGGGGTTATAATTAAGAAGATTTGTACACTTTCATTGTTTTTAAGGGCTCTCTACACATTTACTTCTCTACAGAACAATTTTAATACAAAGTGAATTTCCTATTAGGAACCCTTTCTCTGAAAATAAAAGCATGTTTCTGTATTACCATGATTTACACCATATATATAGTCCAACCCTTCGTAACTTTTATCTCTTAGGATGCAACAACTAGACCATATTCCACTAGGATGCTATATGGATCGATCAACACCGTTGGCCTCTGCAGAAAACAAAACTTTCAATAAAACTAGAGTAAAATCGTTTTTAATAGGTTTATCATTAAGTTTTGTTAGGTTTTCCTAATTGGACAATCTTTTCATTTGATTCACTTATCACAAGAACCTCTCTTTGTCCTCCTAGGATGCAATTAGATTTGAAAATAATTGTTTTCCATGAGAAATTAACGTAAGATAAAAGAGCCCCTTCTAACAAAATTTAAAGTCATAAAGAAGTTGTTTACAATATATTTTCATAAAATATCTTGATTGTAACATGACTAACAAAATAAAAGTACAATGATTCACCATCGAGAAGGAAAGTAGATGTAATGACAGCACGGAATGTATATTACCTCAACTCTATGGGAGTAGCAATAAAGTTTGCAAGCATCACAGTTGGAGCATGGCAAAATGATCCAAGCAATGCAATAGCCATTCCGCAGAGGAACACAGTGACACCTATTTGAAAAACATTAGCATGTCTAACAAATTATAGAAGAACTGCCCCATTTCATGCCATTATAATTTGTCAGATATCTAATTAACAGCATATTTTCTTCTTTGGATCGTTTTGTGATGCATTTGCTAGGTTGAATCAGTTTATACTTAATTATGCAATTGCTTCTCAATCTTGAAATCAGATACAGTTTTGGGATTATGTTAGTCAAATCTGCATTTTCCATGAGTTGCATCTCTAGAGTTAATGGAAAGACATAGTTTTGGAAACTAGAGAGAGAGAGACACTAAACTTATGCTAGATGGCTACCAATACTGAACTGTGGTTATCTAGAGGTTGTATGGAAGGACTAATTAATTTAAAATTGATTTTTCAAACCTCATGGCAAAGAGATGAATCATATTAGAGAGCCAACTGAAATCCTATCACAGTCATTAACCTGGATGAGTGGCTACTTACCTTTTCTGTCGGAAACCACTTATAAATATTCTGACAAAGAAAACCAGTACTTTATGCAACAACCAAATTTCATTTTTTAGGAAAGACCAAAAATTTCAACTTATCAACATATTTATCATTAGGAATTAATTGTTCTAAAATATCCTCCTTCACCATGTTAACAATTATTATATATTATGATAACCAATGTAATGTTCAACCATGTTAATCAAACTGGAAAGAAATTGTGCACATTTTTTTTAATTTAGTGGATACAACTTTGTTGTGTATGTGGTGTCAGTATCAATGGTTATTAAGTTTTATATTTGATCAAATCATCTTAATCTCTGTTTGGTTAATACACTGGGGCAATATATACTGGATGACATGATATAAAATTGTTTTATTTTGCTTAATCAGAATCTTGAATGTACTTGTTAAGAAAAGTTATTTATGAAAGAAAAAAAAAGGTTGTAATAAAGAATACGTAGTCTCCATCTGTCAATTGAAAATATGCTGACATCCAGCACCAACACTCAAATATTCCATGCCCGACCAAGTTGGTCATTTCTACTTTCATTTTTCACTAATTCAAAAGTTAGTGCAGCATGAAGTTTCTCCTTAGTTGGTTCTATATCTAACATATCGAATGTCATCACCCCTCTAAGATGCCTAGTGAGTTAGAAAACAAATAGCCTAATCACAAATCTGAAGCCATTTATCTTGTCAGCAATTAGGACCAAATATATAATAGGCATTCTACATACTACATGGAAACATTCTACATTTATTCCCCCACCCCACCTCCCCAAATTTATATTACAGTATGCCAATCACAGTTCCTTCAATTCTTCATTTTAACAGGGAGAGGGATCTCCACTCCGCTATTGTGACACATCTAACATTTTAAATAAGCAGGAAAATCATTTAAATCTGTAAAGTTGCTATCCTATTCAATCACCATGTGTGCAAGCAATAAGATTTTAGTTACAAGCATGATTTTGAGTGGTCAGTGGTATAATAAACACATCCAACATAAATGAAAATACAACTCCAGGTGGGTTAATTACAGCATACCACATATAGGAAATAGTCCCAATGTAATACCAAGAGCAGCAGAGAAAGCCAACTGGTTTGGTTCAGTTCCTCTGAAAAAAAAGTACCAAAAATCATCAAACTACAGCTGTATTCAAAGATTTCCAAAGGCTAAACTAGACAACAATTTTAGTTCCATAAAAGCATGTGATATTCATTTTTCAGCATAAAACACATTCTCACATGGCTTCCCAAAAGATAGACAAAAAGAATTTAATTAAAGAAGCAACAACCTTATATGAAAACATAGCCAAGCATCAACAAGAGGCCACTCACAATTGTTCTTTTTCAATAAGATATACCCAGGAAATTATATTTCCAGGCCTAATTTGTTTTAGAGAGGGAGTAATTAAAATGAAGAGCAAATTATATCATATATCACATACAACCATTGCATTGGAAAACCAATTTTTTTTTTAAATAAATAAATTGAAGATGGATCAAATCACATGTAGCAGTGACTCAGAAAAATGAATTGTAGATCAGGGAAAGAGAGGGGAAAAAGCGAAAAGCTTGAAGAGTACCTTCGGATAATGGAGAGAAGGGGATCAGTGATCTTCTTTTGGACCCAACTGGTTATTTTCACATTCCCATTTACCATCTTCGTCCAAAGCTTCAAAATTTAACTTCCAACTACGAAGGGTGTTCCACTAAATTGAGACCTAGATGTTCCCAAATCAAAGAATAAGGGTTCTTTCTCTCACCACAAGAAACCCCAGCTCCAATCCAAGGGAAAAAAAATAATCGTAAAACTAATTATATGTGAGAAAAAATAACCCCAGCTCAATATCTTAATTAATTTATTTATTAATTGCTTATGGGAAACAGAGATGATAAGAATATTCTGTTGGGTTGGGAATTGCATGTCAGAGAGGTTTTTTTTTTTTTTTCAAAATACATCTTCTCACTTCTATGTTTTCCTAAAATACACATGTTTTTTGAAATTTTTTTAATATATAAACATGCAAAATATGTTTTGAAATTTTTTTAATATATAAACATGCAAAATATGTTATAAGGTAATAGCGCATACTTCCCGTAAAGCCCATATAATGCATGGACCAAATAACCAAAAGTTTTGACAGCTAGGCATATGATTCTTTCCATTTTCCATGAATCATCTCCAATACTCTTTCCTTTGCTAACCATGTCTTTTTTGTAGGATAGGATATAATTCATGAACGTTTTGATCTCTGCAATCAACGCCTAGATGGAGATGGTTGAATTTGTTTTGACCATTGGTTGGATGATATGTGCTATGACGTGTTTTTCTAGTTGTCGATGATCTTGTCCTCGTTGAACAGCATGCACCTAAGCTCCATGTACAACCATTTTCATGTGATTTACACATGAAGTTTTGTCAAAATAAATTGTTCTGCAATCAAAATGATTTCTGATGTTGTATTCTTTGACTACTCGAATGCATTGTGCTTTTTCATCGAAGGTTATGTCAACCTTGAGTGCACCGGTTGGTGGTTATACATTATGTTGTTGCTGAAGGAAATGGTGGCGATCAATGTAGTGTGATAGGTGGTCAAGGTTCATGTCGACTGGACACCTAGGTTGGTGATATTGCAATGGAGGTGACAGAGGTGTCATTGGTCTACCAACACCCTCGTCATCGCTTTGGTCATTATTTTGGTGATTGATGTGATCAAAGAATTGTTGATCCTCATCCTCACTAAAACCATCGTTAGCGATGAGATGTTCATTTCGGTTTTGATGTTTGTGTTTGTGGCTGTTGTGAGGGTGATTTAAAAGGGATGAAGGATGGTTTTGTTGGTCAAAGGAAGTTTCTTGGACATCAAGAAAAGAATCATTTTTGGATAATAGTTGTATGTATGAAATATAAATGTCAAATGCCTCTTGTGTTTCAAGGTTGTTGTATGAAGACACTGGATCATTGAGGTTTAGGTTATTATACGGTCATTGTTGTGGAGGAGGTAGTTGTAGTTATAGACATGACGGTTGTGGAGACGATGGTTGTGGTTGAGAAATAAGGTCAGTAACAACATGAAATTCAGCAGAATTTAATTGTGGATTATGGAGAATTGTTTCCATCGTGCCTCTGAGATCATCATTGTCGAGTAATTGTGCTAAAATATAACGTGTCTGACCCTGATGAAATGAAATAGGGACACAAAATAACAATCGAGCAACTTTTGCAATTGCTCGAGTAAGGAGACAATTGTTAATTTTCCGAATCAATTATGCTAACGTAATAGAACAACTGACGTAAATAAATATTGGGTTTGCACATGTGTACACTGATCCCTGAACTGGGTCATTTGCAATGTGACCATTGTTGTAAATGACGGTCACAATTTCTTTAGGTGGAGCCATGGTGGTGTTTGTGGGATATGAGTGGAAATAATGTGAGTGTTACAAATAGAATTTTGTTTTGTGAATTATTGCGTGTGATATGTTGTCAAATGGTGAGATTACATATAGGGTGAGAAAGTTTAGTATGAGAGTTAGGTGGAAAAGTTAGGTGGGAGGGTTAGGTGGCAAAGTTAGTTACGAGGGTTAAGTAGGAGGGATAGGTGGCAAAGTTAGGTAGGAGAGTTAGGTGAGAGGCATAGATAGGATATTCAATACATGTGAGGGAATATTGTGCAGCTGTGGAACAATGTACACATGTGAGTAAACAGTGTACAACACTACACATTAATGGACATGATAGAATGTTTGTTGCATCATGAGTGTTGACCGCGGTGTTCTGCATCGTGCGCCGAGCTCACGTGGATTGTTAAGAACCACCTTAATAGGGTAAACTTACGCATGTGAGTGAACAATGTGCAACACTATACATTAATGGGGTTGTTGGTGCATGTGAGGGTTAGGTACGACATTGCTCCGTATCTCTAAAATCATGTATGTGTAGGCTATTATTATTGAAGTAAATTGAAAATAATAACTTCAAAGCAAGCAACAACTACAACTACATAATAAAGACTGAGAAAAACTTAAATGCAATACAACAACAAAATATATTAAATTATTCATTCTAATTTCAGGGAATTGTCTAGCTTTTGCTCCATGTCGGCCCGACTTAGGTCATTAACTTGAGTAGGTGATAATGAATTATGAACATCAACTTTAAGTTTCATGCATATTACACTTGCCATATTCACAAATGTATGAAACATGCACATTCGAGTTAACATGCTTTCGAATCTCGAGGCATTAAAATGAGACAAATTAAAAAATGTGCTTTGGAATCTCGACGCCTTACAATGAGATAAAGTGTAATGTTGAGCCCATGCGGATTGTTGAGAACCATGTTAATGCGATAAACATAAACATGTGAGTAAAAAATGTGCAATACCACACATTAATGGGGTTCTCAGTACATGTGAAGGTTAGGTACAACACTGTTTCACATCTCTGAAATCATGCATGCGTAGGCTATTATTATTGAAGTAAATTGAAAAAAACAACTTCAAAGCATGGAACAACTACAAAAACATAGTAAAGATTGAGAAAAACTTAAACGTAATACAACAACAAAATATGTTAAATTATTCATTCTAATTTCAAGGAATTGTGTAGCTTATGTTTCATTGATTCAACAGTAACGATTTTGTCTTGTCACCATTGATATAAACGTATGCACAAATCTTTGGTGATATGGTACGTTTATATATACAATCGATCATGGGTCCATGATTCACGTGAATTGGAATCTCGATGCATGACATTAGCACAATCGTGTTAACGTGCTTTGAAATCTCGAGGCCTTACAATGAGATGAATTATAAATGTGCTTTGGAATCTCGAGGCCTTACAATGAGATAAAGTGTATTGTGCTTTGGAATCTCAACACAATTTATATGATAAATAGATGGGAGGTGCATGATAATACCACATTTTCATCACCTAACTTCAAATTTTATATCATTTTTACTCGATTTACCATTTGGCATCGTTGTCATGGCTCATAAACCTCTATTGCGTCATCAACGCATTCACTGTTCACGTACCACGATTAACGACTTAATCACTTCATATTACCATACAATACCTGAACCAGAACCACAAATTATACCATTATTATCGTCTACTGGGTTCCAACATTTGCCCTAATCAAACAGTGCAAAATTGATCCTGCATTGATCACTGCATTGGTTGAACGATGGATGCCTGAAATACACACCTTTCACCTTCCATGGGGTAAGTGCACCATCATACTCGAAGATGTTGCACTGCATCTAGGCATTAGAGTCGATGGTCGTGTTGTGACTGAACCTAACTTCTTACATTGGGATAAGTTATGCGACAAGTTACTAGGGGAGGTCCCTCCAAAAAATGCACGTAAGAAAGCTGCACTGAAGAACCAACAATACACCAACAACAATGCAGGTGTAGAGCTTACATAATGTACATGATTGGCGGTGCTTTAATTCCTGAAAAATCTGGAAATAGAGTTCATCTAATGTATTTGAACCTTTTACATGATTTGAACAACATAAAGAAAAAAATATAGTTGGGGTTCGGCTTGTTTAGCAAACCTTTACAGAGAACTATGTTGGGCATCATATGAGGTTGGTAAAGTTGTGGGTGATTGTGCCATACTATTGCAGTCATGAGCTTGGTACCGCATGCCTTTTATTGCACCAAGAGTCACACGACCTGAAACAACTTATCCACTGGCTAAAAGGTTATTTACATATTACAATGAATACTGATTTTGTATGTTACATTTCAGATGAAGTGGTGGTAGATTAGAATATAGGGGCACACCTTATGATGACTTGGTCGGATATAGATCTCATATAGATCATATGGAGAGTCATGAGGTATATTACTATCATGAACTGGACCATCAATATGTACATATTAACATTTACTAATGTTGCATTGTTAGCATATATTTCAGTTTTCTTGGGTCCCATATAGAGGATTTGAAGAACACCTACCGAGACATGCATACAGAGACATGGAGATTTGGTCTGCTTGTACTGCAATTATTTGTTTTCTGATTGTGGAATGACATCAAACAAATCGGGTCAAGCTACAATTTGGACTACAACAAGATATCCTTGTTGATCCCATGAATCTTGATCGACTTCACCAAATTGATATGCGAGACAATCATTACAGTGACTTGATGGAATATCATGCGGAGTGGATTAATATATGGAAAAACAAACGCAATGATATTTTAACTAAGCAATGGGTTGAAGGAATAGTGACACATACACCAACATACATGGAATGGTATAAGAAAAACACTATTTTGTTGTCTGTTGCATAACAACTAAATGATCTGCGCACAACAATTACCCATAATGTGGCAAGGACAAGTGTTGGACAAACACATTTTGAAATTTCATATCCTCAGTCAATGTATTGTATTCCTTCACCTATTTATCAAACTTTTGGCCAAATTGGCGAGTCAGTCAGCAGAACCAGTCATAAATGGATGACCAATTTATTTGGTGTCGATTTGAATACACCAAATTTTGCGGTATCATATTTAGCTTCTTTACAATAGTTCGATACACCACATTCGTTTGGAGAACAAAGACAAAGTTCTTCAGCTGCAGCAACCCACACTGAATATACTGACATAGAGCAACAACATCATCATGACGTGGAAGAACTAGTCATACAGGACAAAAGAAATCCGCGACGTAATTGACGTCCACCATCCTATTGGACTGGTCATAGTCTTGGTCATTGAAGTATAAAATGTTGTGATAATAGGATCAAATATGTTTAAGTACCCTTGTAACGGTTTCGACCCTTGCAACTAGGCTTAAGTGTCCATGTTTTGCATTTTTTTAAAATTATGTCCAACACCTTAATGATATTCATGACACACTTTTTCCATAGTTTGAGCGTCAAAGAATAAAAAAATATATATTGTGCACCAGTTCCATGGACAACCACCTTAAAATAAGAGCACAAAATCGAAAAAACTATGATTTGGACACTCTGAAAATTATAATGGACGTCTACTACATCAGTTACCAGGGAAAAATCAAAGTCCAAATTGATAACACTCTACAATTTGCACATGTCTCTAAAAAATTAAATGTCTCACCAGCAAAACTGACATGAGATGGACAACTCAAAATTTCTTTTTTCACTCTGAAAATTATAATGGACATCTGCTACATCAGTTACCAGGGATAAATCACAGTCCAAATTGACAATACTTTGCAATTTGCACACATCTTCAAAAAATTAAATGTCTCACCAAAAACACTTTGCAATTTGCACATTGTGGACCCTTGCAAATATGCTTAAGTGCTCATTTACCTGTTCATCTCAATGTTCAGTTAAGTAGTGACTCACCTAACTATAAGCAAATTCTATAAATACCACTACAGATCAAGACATTCGTAACATTTTCAAATTTTCATCTCAATCCCTATCACAATGTATCACCCAACTATATATGTTTGTGTTTACTACAATGGTCAAATCTGCAACATTAATGAGGGTACAACCTTCGTTAGTAACAACACAAAAAATTTCATGGTCAACAAGGCCATAGCCTTTACACAATTACTTGAACTTATTCACCAAAAACTAGACATTGAACCACAACAACACATCCAACATCTCCACTTTCGGTGCCCTATATTTGAGTCAGGACAACGTTATATGTACACATCTTTTATTCTGTGAGATGATGCTGATGTTTGACAAATGTTTAAGATTTTTTACAACAACCTATCACTACCATTTGTGGAGTTATTTTCCATAATCTGTTACATTAATAACCCACCAAGCAACCAACATGGCTCAACCTCCAATATTGAGGACTTATTAGATGAATACGAGACTTGTTGGGTCAAAAACCATGGTAGTGATACTAACTCCTCTTACGGGCCCGAAGGAAGTACCATGTCTCCATCTCACGAAACAATATTCAAACGGGATTGGTAATCTAGGGATGATTCATGTCTTAGTTATTTCTGCTTTGAGGTTTTCATGTAGGGTCTTATGTCCGTGTTCAATGGTCACTTTATGTAATAAAATAAATTTTTTGTAATTTACACTAGACTATTTCAAAACATTAAATGTCTCACCAGTAAAATTGACATAAAATGGACAACTCATAATCTATTTTTTCACTTTGAAAATTATAATGGACGTCTGTTGCATTAGTTACAATGGAAAAATCACAGTCGAAATTGACAACGTAGCAATTTGCACACGCCTTTAAAAAATAAAATGCCTCACAAGCAAAACTGATATAAAATGGACAGCTCATAATCTTCTTTTTCACTCTGAAAATTATAATAGACGTCTGCTGCATTAGTTACAATGGAAAAATCACAGTCGAATATGACAACACTTTGCAATTTGCACACACCTCTAAAAAATAAAATGTCTCACCAGCAAAACTGACATAAAATGGACAACTCATAATCTCCTTTTTCACTCTGAAAATTATAAGGGACGTCTGCTGCATTAATTACAAGGGAAAAATCACAGTCCAAATTGGCAACACTCTACAATTTGCATACGTCTCTAAAAATTAAATGTCTCACCAGCAAAACTAACATGAAATGGACAGCTCATAATATTTTTTCTTACTCTAAAAATTATAATGGACATCTGCTACATTAGTTACAAGTGAAAAATCACAGTCCAAATTGACAACACTCTGCAATTTGCACACGTCTCCAAAAATTAAATGTCTCACAAGTAAAACTGACATGAAATGGATAATTCAAAATCTCTTTTTTCACTCTAAAAATTATAATGGACGTCTGCTGCATCAGTTACCAGGGCAAAAGAAACATTGGATTCCATAGAAGCCTTTAGCAGGAACACAATTCTAACCTTATGAGATTTCAATACACATCAACGGGGCAAAATGCTCATACAACTATAAATAACACAAAACACCCTTAATACAAACGCACAATTTCACACAGCATACCTTCACAAACCAAATTCAATCATATTACTATGTCATTTTTGGGAGAAACAAGCAGTCAGACCATTGCTAACTCGAGATTAGTCTTCATTTTTCCAAATGAATCAATCACTCACAATCAAACAGGTGTTTATTTTCAAAGTCCTACTCCAACACCAATGCAAGTTCCTAATGAGTGTTCTTTTGATACACTCAAGAGTAAAATGCACAACACCCTTCAGTTAACCAACGATCAATTAGTGGATGAAATATACTACCGACAGTCATTCATAGATGCAGGTGAACAATTTTTTTTCAATCTCTATAATTGAAAAATGATGATGATGCTTACACAATGTTAATGTGCAATGAGCAATAATTATGTGTTGGCCCTATAGAATTATTATGTACCATCAATAGAACACCAGATGGTATACTCAACCTGCTTCAACCCACTATCACTCTCACTCATGATGCAATTATGTATTACAACAGGAAATGGAACATACCACGCCAAGTTAGGTTTTTGGGTTACTCCTTCACTGAAACAAATCCAATAAGATTTTATATTCCTTTAAGATGTAGCATGGACAAACTCAAGGATTTAATCAAGCAAGTTGCACCTAAGGGGGTTCCCCCTTATGGAATTCACGAATCACAATTCGTCAGACGATTGTTCTTTCGACAACCAGGTCATGCCAAGTATGCAGAAAGTTTAATTGGATATGAAATAACATAATTGAAAAATGACGAAGACCTGCTAAAGGTGTTAGTACAATCTAACTACCATCTTTTAGACTATCATTAGTTTCATCATATTTACGTTGTAATTCTATTTTTAGTACGTTTCGTTATTCTTGTCTATCATCTTAGTCACCGCACTGTTTAATTTTATATGTATCAATTATTTATTCAGTGTGCTTTTTAACTTGTTTAACACTACTAACTAATTTTCTCAATTTTTAATTAATGTACATACCAAAACAAAAATTTCATCGACACATAAATTTAGCTAAAAAAAAATACATACATCATAACTAAAAAATTATACTATAATTTTCTCAAATTTTTACATTTTTCTTTATCTATCTATCTATCTATCTATCTATATACATACATACATACATACATACATATATATATATATATATATATATATATATATATATATATATATATATCTTAAAAAAATTATAAAAATTATTTTAATAAAAAATTGGAGAAAAGAATTATTTTAAAAAAATTTAATTTTTTAATAAAGCAAATATATTATTAGACAATTTTAATAATTTTTATTATTAAAAGTTTAATTTTTCATAACAGAATATTATTTTAATAATATTAAAATTTTAATTTTTTAATAAAAAAATATTATTTTAACAATATTAAAAGTTTTAATTTTTTTTACTAAAGAAAATATATTTAGGCCAAGTTCAGATTTTAAAAAAAAATTCACCTACAAAATGTCTTATATAAATTAAATAATACAAGAAAAGTAATTATACTTAATAATATTATTTTCTTATTAAAAAAATTATTTTAATAAAAAATTATTCTTACAATCAATTAAAAATATATTTATATAATATAATATTTGTATTATTTTAATAATTCAAATTAAAATAAAAATTTAAACATAAAAATTAATTAAAAAAAAGAAAGGAAAGTAAGTAATTCGGGGTGACTAAACTCAACTTCCCAAAACTGTATGAAAGTTGTGTATATTGGAAAATTTTCCAAAAACATGTGTATTTTAGGAAAACGTAGGGGTTAGAAAGTGTATTTTAGGGGAGAAAAAAACCTAGTTTTTTTTCCTACTTACACACTCTCTTTTCAATTTTTGCCCAAATTACACCTATTTAGGTAATAATACACAAATTGTACCTCTTTTCATCCCTTTGAGAAGTCGAGACTAGCCACCCCGACTTCGGTGGTTCATTTTTTTTAATTAATTTTTATTTTTATATTTTTATTTTAATTTAAATTATTAAAATAATACAAATATTATATTATATAAATATTTTTTAATTGATTTCAAAAAAAATTATTAATAGATTTTTATTAATAAGAAAATGATATTATTAAATATAATTATTTTTCTTATATTATTCAATTTGTACAAGACTTTTCTTAAGTTAACATTTTGTTTTAAAAAAAAATTGAATTTTGTCTAATAATAATTTTGCTTTAATAAAAATAATTAAAACTTTTAATATTATTATATCACTAAATATAATTTGTTTGTTTATGTCATTAGATTTTTTTTAAATGATAATACTTTTTGTTTAATAATTTATTTATAGAAAAACATTATATTACATTATAGAGGAAAATTCATTAATGTGTGGACCAAATGTTTGATTTAGAGGGAAAAAATATCCCAAAAGTGCAAACATTTGAACCCTAAAGTTTGGTACACGTATTAATGGGTTTTCATACACATTATATTACAATCGGGAAGATATAATTAGCTCCATCTTGTGCTGTAGCCATCAATAATGTGCTAGTATATTTTCCGTAAAGTCATGTATCATCTACTTGTACTATGATTTGCAATATGCAAATTCATTAATGCATGGACCAAATGACCAAAAGACACGTTTAAACATTCTTATGCCCAATACGATTTCTCCCCCCTCAAACACACGGAGTTTGAGTAGCTACTACATCCCCGGGAACACAAGATTGCAAAGCTCCCAAAAATTTTTGCAGCTTGGCATATGATTCTTCCTAGTTTCCATGAATCATCTCAAACACTCTGTTTTTTTTTTTTTGCTAACCATGTCTTCTTGTAAGATGAAGTATAATTCATGAACGTTTTGATCTCTCCAATCAACGTCTTGATGAAGACTGTTCGGTTTGTTTTGACAATTAGTTGGACGATCTGTGTTATGACATGTTTGTTGAGTTACCGATGATCTTGTCTGAGCATTGGTGCGAGACAAGTGTAATGGCCTCTGATACTCTTGATAATCCATTTGTTATGCCTCTTTGAATTGCATGCACCTAAGCTCCATGTACAACCATTTTCATGTGATTTACACATGAAGTTTAGCCTTCTCTGGTCATAATATATTGTTCTGCAATCAAAATGATTTCTGATGTTATATTCATTGATTGCTCAAATACATTGTGCTTTTTCATCGAAGGTCATGTCAACCTCGAGTGCACCGGTTGGTGGTTGTACATTATCATGTTGATGAACGAAATGGTGTTGATCAATGTAGTGTGGCAGGTGGTCAAGGTTCATGTCCACTGGACACCTAGGTTGGTGAAATTGCAATGGAGGTGGCGGAGGCGACGTTTGTTCGCCAACGCCCTCATCATCGCTTTGGTGATTGATGTGATCAGAGAAATGTTGATCCTCATCCTCACTAAAATCATCCATGTTTTGCTCATGAAATCGTATAATGGGATCTTCGTTAGTGATGTGATGTTCATTTGGATTTGATGTTTGTGTTTGTGGTTGTTGTGAGGGTGACGTAAATTAGGATGAAAGATGGTTTTGTTGGTCAAAGGAGGTTTGTTGGGCATAAAAAAAGAATCATTTTCGGATAATAGTTGTGTGTATGAAGTATAAATGTCAAAGGCGTCTTGTGTTTCGAGGTTGTTGTATGAAGACACTGGATCATTAAGGTACGGTAATTTGTTGTGGAGGCAGTAGTTGTAGTTGTGGACATGACGGTTGTGGAGGCGAAGGTCGTGGTTGAGGAATAAGGTCCATAATAGCATAGCATTTGGCTGAATTCAATTGTGGATTCTAGAGAATTGTTTCCATCACACCTCTGAGATCGTCATTGTCGAGTAGTTGTGCTGAAATATAACGTGTCTGACCCTGATGAAATGAAATAGTAACAATTGAGCAACCTTTTTAGTTAGGAGACGATTGTTAATTTTCCGAATCGATTTTGTTAACGTAATAGAACAACTCACGTATATAAATATTGGGTTCACACATGTGCACACCGATCTCTGAACCAGGTCGTCTACAATGTGACCATTGTGGTAAATGACGGTCGCAATTTCTTTAGGTGGAGCCATGGGAGGTGCTTGTGGGATATAAGTGGAAAGACTACGAGAGTTACAAATAGAGGTTTGCTTTGTGAGAATGTTATTGTGTGTGATATGTTGTCAAATGGTAAAATTATATATAGGGTGAGAAAGTTTAGTACGAGAATTAGATGGCAAAGTTAGGTAGGAGAGTTAGATAGGAAGGTTAGGTGGGAGGGTTAGGTGGCAAAGTTAGTTATGAGGGTTAGGTGGAAAAGTTAGGTAGGCGAGTTAGGTGAGAGACATAGGTAAGATATTCAGTGTATGTGAGTGAATACTATGCAGCTGTAGAAATTTCCAAAGATGACAATCTATTTTTTGCATCATGAGTGTTGACCACGCGGATTATTGAGAACCACGTTAATGGGGTAAACGTACGCATGTGAGTGAACAATGTGCAACACCACACATTAATGTACATGACGAACGGTTCGTTGTATCATGAGTGTTGACCACAGTGTTCCGCATCGCACGTCGAGCCCACATGAATTGTTGAGAACCACGTTAATAGGATAAATGTACGCATGTGAGTGAACAATGTGCAACACCACACATTAATGTACATGATAGACTGTCCGTTGCATCATGAGTGATTGTCCATTGAAGTATAAAATATTGTAATAATGGGATTAACTATGTTTAAGTACCTTTGTAACGGTTTCATGAAGAAAGACCTCAAATTAAGAGAAAAATAAAAAAAAAGTATGTTTCTCACCCTTAAAACAATGTTTAAGTGGTCATCTTATGCAATATTTTAACATCAAAGAATTCAAAAAAAATATAATGTGCACCATTTCCATGGAAAACCACCTCAAAATAGGAGCACAAAATCGAAAAACTATGATTTGAATCCTTCATGCAACTATGCTTCTTAAGTGTCCATGTTTTGCATTTTTTTTAAATTATGTCCAACACATTAATGATACCCGTGACACATTTTTTCCATAGTTTGAATGTCAAAGAATTCAAAAAAAAAATATATCGTATACCAGTTCCATGGACAATCACCTCAAAATAGGATCACAAAATCGAAAGAACTATGATTTGGACCCTTGCAACTATGCTTAAGTGCACATGTTCTAAATTTCTTTTAAATTATATCCAACACATTAATGATATCTGTGACACATTTTTTTTCATAATTTAAACGTCAAAGAATCCAAAAAATATAACGTGCACCATTTCCATGGACAAACCACCTCAAAATAAGAGCACAAAATCGAAAAAACAATGATTTGGACACTTGCAACTATGCTTAAGTGTCCATGTTCTGCATTTTTTTAAAATTATGTCCAACACATTAATGATATCCGTGACACATTTTTCCATAATTTGAACATCAAAGAATCCAAAAAAATATAACGTGCATCATTTCCATGGACAACTACCTCAAAATAGGAATACAAAATTGAAAAAAACAATTATTTAGACCCTTACAACTATGCTTAAGAGCCTATATTTTGCATTTTTTAAAATTATGTCCAACACATTAATGATATTCGTAACACATTTTTTTCCATATTTTGAACTTCAAAGAATTCAAAAAAAAAATATGTCGTGTACTAATTCCATGGACAACCACCTCAAAATAGGAGCACAAAATCAAAAATCTATGATTTGAACCCTTGCAACTATGCTTAAGTTTCCATGTTCTGCATTTCTTTTAAATTATGTCCAACACATTAATGATATCCGTGACACATTTTTTCCATAGCTTGAACATCAAAGAATCTATAAAAAAATATAATGTGCACCATTTCCATGGACAACCACCTCAAAATAGGAGTACAAAATCGAAAAAACTATAATTTGAACCCTTGATACTATGCTTAAGTGTCCATGTTCTGCATTTTTTTAAAATTATGTTCAACACATTAATGATATCAGTGAAACATTTTTTTCATAGTTTGAACATCAAAAAATCCAAAAAATATAACGTGCACCAGTTCCATGGACAACGACCTCAAAATAAGAGCACAAAATAAAAAAAATCTATGATTTAGACCCTTACAACTATGCTTAAGTGTCCATGTTCTGCATTTGTTTTAAATTATGTCCAACACATTAATGATATTCATGACACATTTTATGATATTTTGAACATCAAAGAATCCAAAAAAAAAATATATCGTGCACTGGTTCCATGGACAACCACCTCAAAATAGGATCGCAAAATCGAAAAACTATGATTTAGACCCTTGCAACAATGTTTAAGTGTCCATGTTCTGCATTTTTTTAAAATTATGTCTAACACATTAATGATATTCGTGCACATTTTTTCCATAGTTTGAACGTCAAAGAATCCAAAATATATATATCATGCACCAGTTTCATGGACAAACACCTCAAAATAAGAGCACAAAATAAATAAATAAAAGTATGATTTGGGCCCTTGCAACAATTTATAAGTGCTCATTTACCCGTTCATCTAAATGCACGGTTAACTAGTGACTCACCCAACTATAAGCAAATTCTATAAATACCACTACAGTTAAAGACATTCGTAACACTTTCAAATATTCATCTCAATTCCTACCACAATGTGTCACCCAACTGCATATGTTTGTGTTTACTACAACGGTCAAATCTGTAACACTAATGAGGATACCACCTTCGTTAGTAACAACACAAAAACTTTAATGGTCAACAAGACCATAACCTTTACACAAATGCTTGAACTTGTTCACCAAAAACTAAACATTGAACCACAACAATATATTAAACATCTCCACTTTCGGTGCCCCATATTTGAGTCATGACAACGTTATATGTACACATCTTTTATTCTGCGAGATGATGCTGATGTTCGAAAAATGTTCAACATTTTTTACAACAATCCATCACTATCATTTGTGGAGTTATTTGTCACAATCTGTGATAATAATAACCCACCAAGCAACCAACATGACTCAACCTCCAATCTTGAGGACTTATTAGATGAATACAAGAGTTGTTGGATCAAAAACCATGATAGTGATACTGACTCCTCTTCCGGACCCGAAGGAAGTAACATGTCTCCATCTCACGAAACAATATTCAAATGGGATTGATAATCTAGGGATGATTCATGTCTTAGATGTTTCTGCTTTGAGATTTTCATGTAGTGTTTTATGTTCGTGTTCAGTGATCACTTTACGTAATGAAATAAATTTTTTGTTTAAATTTAAGTTAACAATTTCCAATTTACCCACTTCTACTATAGTAGGTGGCATGGTAACATAATTGTCGAAATTCACAACACTTTGCAATTTACATTATAGACTGTTTAAAAAATTAAATGTCTCACCAACAAAATTGACATAAAATGAACAACTCATAATCTCTTTTTTCACTCTAAAAATTATAATAGATATTTGTTGTATTAATTATTTTGTCACTTTATCATATTTGGCTCATTGTCATTCTTTTATAACCCTCTCACAAAAGCATGGTTCTATGGTGTTGTAGCAGTTGGGGCTAACTCGAGCCTTGGTGGTTTTATCTGCAGGATGTGGTGAGGGAAATCATGAAAACTCATGACATCACTTTCTCAAAGCGACCCAAAATCACTTTGTGGATGCAGAGGGAATTATTTGATCAGGTAATTGCATAAGGAAGCTTACCATTGCAATACTTAGTGGATATTCTTATTCAACTTACTTTGAGCTCACCAACGATGACACCAAATCAATTCTAGTGGTTTCCCTCTTTTCTTTCTTCTCTTCTATAGGTTTCAGTTTTTTTATTCAAACAATTTTAACTAATTACTGACCAATCTACACCAAGAAATGCCTTCACCTACATATGAGACTATGATCTTGATACACCATCATTTTTCAAATACTTAATACTGCGAACGTACTAGTGATTAATTCCCAGCCAATGTTTCCAAGAAAAACAATATCATGTCTAGTGATATGATAGTTAGATAATTTAGCTTCCCCACCAATCATCTTTAACTCTTTGGATAAGAGAAAGGAACTCCATCCGTTATCATCTTAAATCCTCACTCCATAGTTCATAGGAGTCTTACATGGCTTGGCTCTCATCAAAGTAGTTTCAGTCAACGGTTGAATCCAAATTAAATCTTGAATAAAAAAAATTGTCTTCGACATAAGTTCCAAAATTCCCATTCCTCCTATTTGTCCTCCTTTCCTCAATCCATGTTGCATATATATTAACCATGTCCGAGCCTGCTTAAGCACGTAGGAAATAAGGAAGCACAAACACGTCAAAATATATTAACCATGTTCGGACACTGTGAACACTCCAAATTGCATTTTACATATTTTATTTAGAAATTACAAATATCTTTCGTAAGAAATATTTTTGTTTGAATTGAATATGATTATTATGAATAATAAAAAAATTCTAAATATTTAATATATTGACAAGACACAACTTAGATTTGAGATCACTAATTAAGCTGAAAAATTCATAAATCAATATAAATAATAATGATATGGTACTTAGTTATATTATAACATTTCATTATATTTTTAATGGCTCGCTCATTTTTTAAATTATAATTGTTACAGGATATTGGTTAGTTAGATAGGTTATTAAGAATGTTTATTAAACTCTATAAATAGAGCTAAAATTTCCTCTTATTTGTATCTTTTATTAATCTTTAATTCAGTAGGATATTTTTAAGAATCCCAATCCTGTATATTCCTTGAGCTCTACAACATTGGGTCTCATCAATTAAGTGTGATTTGTATCTCTTTTCAAAGTTCTGACAATAAATCACACCTTTTCTCGTGACATGGACTAATCATATTATTATTTGCTCCAAGAATTAGAAAAGGGGCCATGTGAAACATGTGATATATAGCACCTCTTTAACAGCGAGTGGGATCCATCAGCAACTTCTTCCATCATTGAAGCTTTGATTTTGTGAGTTTTTTTCATTAGACCTGATCGATTCATCAGTTTACTTATCGGATCATTCAGTTCAGTTTGATTTTTAAAATCATGAAAATAACAGAGAATTAAATTGAATCAGATTAAAGTTAGAAAAAGAAATTAACATCCGAAATGAACTTGAGAGAAAAATTATAAATTTTACTAACAAAATTGAAGTTTAATTTATTTATAAAAATTGTATACATATTTAAGATAGAGCTATTTGATAAGTTTAATTCATTTATAATTAATTTATAAATTTGTTTATTAGGCTTTTTATATATACAATACTCCCTCCGTTATCTTTTATAAGAAAAAAAGTTCAAATTGTTCAAATTTTTTGTTCTTCAATATAAGTTAAACTTAAACTTATTTTTGTCGATTATGTTTAAAATTAGGGGATTTGTGTTTAATATCAAGTTAAATGAAAGGTAAATTTTAAAAAAAATATTTTTTAATTAAGAATGATACAATATGAAATAAATTAACTTTCTTGATAAGTGGGAAATCAATATTTTTTTTAAGAGAACGGAGAGTATTTCATAAGATTGGAATCTAGAACTTTTTCCAATCTATCTCAACCCTATTAGATCTCAACCCTATTAGGGGATGGGGGATTGAGGTGGATGTGTGTGGGTGCAGCTTTTTCGAAGTTAATAGATACACGTAATGGGGTGTGAAAATTTTATTTTTCATTTAACATTTGTATTGCACAAACAACATTATTGCATCCAACATTATTGAGGGGCTTGCTAGCTAGTTGTTGTGTTCACATTGAGAAGAGGCAACGAACAAAACTATTCCATGACGATGGTGTTATAACAAAAGAGGAAAGTTTGAAAAAAAAAAAAGGATTTCAAGTCTCACATTGCTCAGGATAAACACTCAAATAGTGTTTCACTCCCCTACATATAGAGAATTCATTTCTTCATTTTGCCTTACCCCAATTGAGAAACATTTTCTCAACTTTTTTTTCTTCCTCTCATATTTCAGCCGATACATTTCTGGCAAACTTCTCCCTCTTTCTTTCTGTCGCTCTATAATTTCAGTTGGTTATAATACTGACTTTTTAAGTCATATTTTCGATTGGCTATAAGAGTGACTTTTCAAGTCATATTTTTTGGTTGGCTATTAGAGTGACTTTTTTAGTCATATTTTCGGTTGGTTATAAGAGTGACTTTTCTAGTCATATTTTTGGTTGGCTATTAGAGTGACTTTTCAAGTCATATTTTCGGGTGGCTTTAGAGTGACTTTTCAAGTCATACAAAAGGATGTAATTCTAGAAAGTTTCCCTCAGTGCAGTGGGAATCTTATACAGTGATCTGGGCTGTTTTATCCTGGAGACTTCGTGGTTGATAGTCTGCTTGCACAATTTTTTACAATGCTATGAAACGTCTTAAAGAAAGCGACATTGTCCGCGACTCAACCAATAATTTTTTCGGTTTGTCATAAACTATTGTTCCAATCTATATTTTTGGCACAATTTTTCGGTTTGATAAGTGGGAAATCAATATTTTTTTTAAGAGAACGGAGAGTTTTTCGTAAGATTGGAATCTAGAACTTTTTCCAATCTATCTTAACCCTATTAGGGGGTGGGGGGATTGAGGTGGATGTGTGTGGGTGCAGCTTTCCTAAGTTAATAGATACACTCAATGGGGTGTGAAAATTTTATTTTTCATTTAACATTTGTATTGCACAAACAACATTATTGCATCCAACATTATTGAGGGGCTTGCTAGCTAGCTGCGGTGTTCACATTGAGAAGAGACAACGAACAAAACTATTCCATGATGATGGCTATGCCTATATATATGTTATAGTGTCTGTGTCTCATTAGTCTTAGTGTGGTTAAAGAATGGCTTCTATACAATGGCCATATGAGCAACTTAAAACAGCTTTCTCTGTTTCTACTTTTCATCAATACCTTTTCCTCTTTCTTCTTGTTATTGTTGTGTTAAAGCTAACAAGAAGACCCAAAATCAAACCCAGTTTCAATCTGCCTCCCTCCCCAAGAAAGCTACCAATCATTGGCAATCTTCATCAACTAAGCAAATTGCCATACCATTCTCTTAGAACCCTCTCACAAAAGCATGGTTCTCTGATGTTGTTGCAGTTGGGGCAGACTCGAGCCTTGGTGGTTTCATCTCCAGACGCGGTCAGGGAAATCATGAAAACTCACGACATAACTTTCTCAAACCGACCCAAAACCACAGCAGCAAAAACCTTGCTGTATGGATGTAATGACATTGGTTTTGCATCCTATGGAGAAAGCTGGAAACACAAAAGAAAAATATGTGTCCTTGAGCTTCTGAGCCCCAAAAGGGTGCAGTCACTTAGTCTCATCAGAGAAGAAGAGGTTGCAGAATTGATTAACAAGATACGTGAAGCAAGCTTGAGTGATGCATCCTCCTCTGTGAATCTAAGTGAGTTGCTTATTGAAACAACAAACAACATCATCTGTAAATGTGCTCTTGGAAAGAAATACAGTACAGAAGATTGTCACAGCAGGATCAAAGAGCTTGCAAAGAGGGCGATGATTCAACTTGGAGTTGTCACTGTGGGGGATCGCTTTCCTTTCTTGGGTTGGGTTGATTTTCTAACTGGCCAAATTCAAGAATTCAAGGCTACTTTTGGAGCATTGGATGCCTTATTTGATCAGGTAATTGCGGAGCATAAGAAGATGCAGAGGGTATCTGATCTCTGCTCCACTGAGAAAGACTTTGTGGATATCCTCATCATGCCTGACTCTGAGCTCACCAAGGATGGCATCAAATCAATTCTATTGGTTTCCCTCTTTTTCTCTCCTGTAGCTTTCTTTTTCAAATTCAATCGTTTTAGCTGACTTACTTGCAGACACAATAATTTGGTCACTCCAACTGGTAATTTGTATTGCTCTAGTCTCGAAAGTTTTTTTATGTCTATAAAAATTAGTCCTTAAAGGGGTGAAATTATTTACAAGTTGACAGTAAACTTGATAGTGCGTTGACACTTACAAGGACTAATTTATAGATGTGAGGGTCGGAACAATATATGTTGTTACTTTAGACCAAATTATATTTTAATCCTAAAAATATATAAAAAGCATCATTATAAGCCGTCTTTAAGGCTCATGATTAAAGATTGCTAACTTCAGGACAGTCTAATACAACACAGAATTTTTATATCCCAAACAAAAAGGTTGAGTTCGGAATTACTATTAATATTATTTTTATAATTTCAGGATATGTTTGTAGCAGGAAGTGAAACAACCGCATCAGCACTAGAATGGGCTATGGCAGAGCTCATGAAAAATCCAATGAAATTGAAGAAAGCCCAGGATGAGGTGAGAAAATTTGTAGGGAATAAATCAAAAGTAGAGGAAAATGACATCAATCAAATGGACTACATGAAATGTGTAATCAAAGAAACTCTAAGGTTACATCCACCTGCTCCTCTCTTGGCTCCTAGAGAGACAGCATCTAGTGTGAAACTGGGAGGGTATGATATTCCAGCAAAAACACTGGTATATGTCAATGCATGGGCAATTCAGAGGGACCCTGAGTTTTGGGAAAGACCTGAAGAGTTCATTCCAGAGAGACATGATAACAGCCGGGTTCATTTTAATGGCCAAGACTTGCAATTTATTACATTTGGTTTTGGGAGAAGGGCATGCCCCGGAATGACGTTTGGGCTTGCTTCTGTTGAGTATATTCTGGCCAACCTTCTTTATTGGTTCAATTGGAAGCTGCCTGCAACTCACACATCTGGACAAGACATAGACATGAGTGAAACATATGGCCTAGTTACCTACAAGAAAGAGGCACTTCATCTTAAACCAATCCCCTTTTTCCTTTAAATCCATGGTTTAATTTACTTTAAAGTGATCTATGTTATAAGGAGGGACGGATCCAAACAATAAATATCAGTGTGGCTAAAATATAAAAGAAATTATAGACTAAAATATATTGAAAATAAAAAATAATGTTTAATAAAATATTTACAATGAAAATCGTCTACTATCCATTTTTTGAAAATGAACTAAAATAATATCATTGTTGATTATTTCAAGAATATCTCTTTCTATAAAAGTTACAAGACGATCATTTAACCATTGATCACCCATTTTGTTACATAGTTGACTCTTCAAAAACTTCATAGCTGAAAAAACACGTTTCATGCTTGCAGTTGCTACCGGTAAGACTAAAGCCAACTTCAGAAGCCTATAAACTATATCAAATGTGTTACACTTTTTTGTTTCCACAAGAAAGTCCTTTTAACTTTGCAAATTTTGGATCACATCGAACATTTTTAACATAATTCTGAAGCTGATGTCGCACCACCACTTCCGGCACATCTACAAAATCATTTGGATAAAGTTCAACCATCCTCAACAATTTTTTCACATCAAAAGCTTCAAATGATGATGAGGGACTCAAACATGAAACACATTGTAAAAGTTTAGTATTATCTTCATCAAACCTAGCATTGAGCTCATGCAACTACAAATCTAAAACACTAAATAAATAATCATGCTTATAATGATGCAAATTAGAAACACTAGAAGTGGTAGCATGTCGTCTAGGTTTCTTCCCTTGCACATACAGTGCATCCAAATCAGGCACATCAATATCATGTTTATTGCAATTTTCCATAACCTTAGATATAAGTTCTTCCCATCCATCATTCCTCATTTCTTGTAATTCTTCTTTGGTGGCTTTGACAAGTGATAAAGCATTCAAAAGATCTTGATCACGCTTTTGTAGCGCTACACTTAAATCATTTGTAAATACTAAAATCTCAACCATTAGGTATAACATGAAAATAAAATCAAAGGACTGAAGCACATCTAGTAAAAGCATAGTTTCACCATATTTTTCAAATGACGTATCTTTCCCGACTTCTTCAAGTACCTCAATAATGGCACCATATATAGTCATCAAACTAGTGAAAGTCCTAAAGTGGGGACCCCAACGAGTGTCACCCACTTTAGTAATAGACGATTCTTGATTTAATCTACTACCAGTCTTTATCTGACTCTCTTCAATCAATTTAGCAAATTGAGATACTTGTTTGTCCCGAAGCAATTTTTGTCTCTGTCCTTTTGAATCGTAGGAGCAGGCATAAAGTTATTATCCGGAGTACAACCTATTACATTAGTTATCTCTGGGTTATATATTTATTTCATTAAAATTTTATTTTAATACTATATGTTTATTATTTTGATATCATAACTTAGTACTGATTTATAACTACGAACATGTAGCCTTTGTAAAAAAAAAAAACAAACAAACTAAGAACGTGTAATTATAAAAAAAAAACATTATTTTTAACATTATATTATTTAACATAAGTAAATATTTAATATTTTAAAAAAATAATAAGTATAAAAAATTATCTTAAAAATTAAAACTTATGATTTTTGTTATAATTACATGTTCTTTAGGTTATTTTTTTTTATTTATCAATTAGCATAATAGTTAATTTTACTAAATATTTTTAATTTAATAAACTAACTTAAAAAGTTTTTAGTTAAAATTATAATTTCAAAAATTCTGGTGTGACTATAGACACACTCTGCCTCAACGTGGGTCCACCCTGGTCTTAGGTTAACAAGGAGGAAGTTGTTTAAGTTTTTGATAATAATAAAAAAAAAAAAAAACACAAGTGAAAGGGTTTTGATGACCCTACCTTCAAATTTTCTTCTCCTTAATAGTGACATTTTCAATCTAAGGTCCGAAATTTCCATTCCTATTTTCCACACCTGTGACCATTGCATCAAAATTTAAAGTCTTAATTAAAAAAATCTACAAATGGGTGATCACTCGATCAGAATTATTCCTTACCATTTTCTTCCCCTTGATGATATGACTATATTTGTCTTCAACGTGGGTTCCAAAATTCTAATTTCTCCTATATTTCTTCTCGTCTTCAATCCATGTTATATTGTTGCTGCAATAGATACTTGTTGCTTAATCACCTAGGAAGTAAGGAAGCACAAACACCTCAAAATAATAACCAAGTCCGTGTTGGGCACTTTCAACACTCCAAACTGCATTCTACATTTTGTTTTTATTTTTTAAAGCTCAAACCGGCACAAATAGGTAATGTCACTGTACATAGATAAATTATATTATTATGTTCCTAATAACTGCCACATTTTTAAATTTTCAATTTTCACTTCTATGATTTGTATGCTATATTAATATTAATTTCGTACTAAATTTATTATTCATATTATAGCTATCATAATTTTTCAGATTTACTGTATCGCTCAGTATACGTTATGTCCTAGGTGTCATATCCACCATACTTTCATGCCAAGAAACCTTGGTGTCCTCCACTATGCTGTCAGTACTGTCATCGACAAATAGCATTAATATTTAAGAATTATATTTAAGAACAAAATGATTGTGGTACCTAAAGATACATTAAACATCCTAAAGCCAAGGGTCCAACCCCTATATTCATCCTTTTTCCCAGCTCAGTATCAATTTGCAACCAAGAGAAGAATGGAGGTTACACAAAGGATTAGAGTTTTAATAATCACAACATAGAAGGCATCTCTAAAATTCTTGAAACAAATTTTAGCGTGGTAATGAATAACCTTCTTCAAGACATTGTGTTTTGATATCTTGCATTAGGCGTTGAAGAACAGTTGGGTTGCTCGTAACAATAGCATCAACATGTTCAAACAACATCTTTTGCATGGATTCTGCATCATCAACTGTCCAGGCATACACCTTTTTGTTCCTCCTGTTCACCACAATGCAAAATATGGTAAATAATAAATACACCACATGTTCATGCTAGAAGCTGCCAGATGCTAGATGCTTTAATAAAAAATACTACCAGTGCAAAACTTTCATAAGCTTTTCATCAATCAGTGGATGATAGACACCAACAACCTCAGCACCTTTCATTCTCAACAAATTTGTCCTAGCTCCAGTAGAAGGATCCCTCATAACAATGTAGCCAACCTGCATCATCCCAGACTGAACTGAGTGGAAGTTGAAGTGGACATTAAAGCACGTAAAATTAACACATCTATAATACAATTCCAGGGCTTGCAGCTTCGTAATGATACAAACAACTTGTCATTAATAGATACAATTATAAAAAAAATTAATTAGGCACAATTAAGGTAAAGACTTACAGTCAGTTAACATAAATGTTATTTCCACTTCCGTAACTATTCTCCAAACAAGAATAACCATTTTGATTACCACCAAAATGGGCCCAAATCATTATAACTCTTTACTCTTCTCCAGTTCTTCTATATTCATGCAGCTAGTCATTTACTTGTGGATTAGACTAATACTTTTGGTTGTTCTAGACTCAGTTCGGACCACTTTCTCATGTCATTTGCTATTTAAGAGGTTTTGAGATGACTAAAGAAGGAATCTCTTTCAAAGTGTGCAATGTGCACTGTTATAAGGTGTTCATGGAAGTAATGCATGAATTTTTAAGGTTAGGTTTTTGGAGGTGCTCAGCTCATGGCTATTTTTAGAAAGGTTCCTTTGTTGGACATGTGGAAAGACTGTCGGGCTTTGCAGAGGTGTGCTATACCAGTTCAGTTGTCTGTTAGGTTTTATTTTTTCAATTCTTTGGTTCATCCTAGGAGGGTCTCTATTCTAATCCTCTCCATTCTCTAATAATATTTATTCTTTTATCCAAAAAAAAGAAAGGTAGCTTCCTATGTATAGTAAAATTTTCCATTCTCTGAAAGAATCAAAACTAGTATACTTCAGTGCTGCAGCTGCAGCGAAACTATCACTATCAGAATTCATAGATGGCCTTGATGGCTTTGTTTTCACAATAAAGACTCAATGCATTGAATCAGCATGGATATCTGAGACCTGCCCTAGGCCTTTCCATGCTTTGTAGAAAGGGTTCTGTTATTTGCACACCACTTTTACACCAACTCTCAGAAGCATTATCTTATTAAGCATTAATTATCATTCAGTGTTTATAATAAATCGCTTGCAACGGCCAAAATTTCAATGCTTAAGTAACTAGGCGTATAAGTTAATACAGCCAAAAGCTGTACAATCTTTTGTTCCATGTTCCCCAGCCAATCAATTTTTAGGAAAATAAATCATTTTTTCTCTTGCCATTTTATATTGAAATGAAGCCTAAAAAAAATAATCAAAGAAAAGCTATCATACAAGACAACAGAAGATTTTCATATGCCAAAATAGTGACATCAAAAAATGAAAAAGGCATGCAAACAAAACTATTTAAACTGCTTCTTACTGTAATTTCTGATGAGAGTTTAATTACATCCCTTGCTAAAATGTCACTTTTAGCCCATATGAGGCAGTTGCTGCACTCCGTCTTCTCCACCTGAAACAGATATATTGTTTTGACACATGGAAACTACATGGCTGCAAAAAGAAAAAAATAAATATTTTGAAGAAAAACTAAGGACTTGCTACAGGACCAGGACAAATGTAATGGAGAGGGATGAGTCCTAACAGGATTAGGTTGATGGCAACAGGTTCACCAACATCTATCAGTTCAACCAATAAGACCAAAAGGGTGACCCAGTGCACAAGGCTCTCATCCAGAGGAGTCTGAGGATTTACCCCCAGGCTATTTCTAGGATTTAAACTCATGGCATCTAGGTCACAAAACACCAACCTTACCATTGTGCTTAGGTTCACCCTTATTTCACCAATAAGACCACCTCATTATTTTCTTTCTTTCTCTATTTTCAAGCCATAGAAGGCCCAGTATATTGAAGACCCACAGCAGTGTTGTTAAATGGCGGCGCCATGGAAGAATGGCATGGTGATTTTTTGCCAAACGCCATAGGCAATTTGAGGAGGGAGGCCCACAATGGCAGTGCCATAGGCCGCAATGGTGTGTTAATATGGAGGAATTTTGGCCTTCCACCATCCACCATTGATAACACTGACCCAAAGGAATATTTTAGAGATTGAAGTCATGGTAGTCTTGGACGACCGATGAGGAGACATTGTAGTTAGGACACTAAAGAAAGACAAGGAAGAAGGGAGAAAAGGTTTTGTCATGTGTGTTGCTCAATTAATGCATTCTGCTTTGCTTCCAATCCATGAAACAAGGGGGAGGGAATGTGATAGGCCCGTAATACAATCAAGGCCCTATCCTCACAACACAGGCCCAAACGTAACCTAAAGACCCCAACTAAATTCAAAGATTTTCAGATAAGAATGAAATAATTCTAGAGTATTCCATTATAGCTGTTGAGTGGTGGGAGACACTGTAATATTCCGTTGTGTACCTTGACTTTGAATTTCTGTATTTAACCATTCAAAGGGTTCATAAATAATATAATGGATATTTTACTCTAATTAGTAGCCTAGTGTGGTCTATAGCTATATTCCTCGTCATTTTGTAGTCTCAGATAGATCTCCAACCTATCATTGGTGCTTTCTGATTCACGCATGCCTCCCAAACCGAATCTCGGGGAGGTCCGACAGACTCTGCACGATAGACTCAGTGCTACGCAAGAGCACCAGTCTATGCGTTATGAGCAGCTTCATTCTGCCATGGACACTCGTTGTGATACGCCTTAAAGTATTATCAGCTCCTAAGCTGACAAGGTGGCCACATTACCTGCCTTTTCCACTCCTGCCACTAATTTGGACGATCCACTAGGTGCTAATGGGGGCCCCTTCCACACCCCGTATTTTCCATGTTGGTCTTGACGGCACGATGCATAATATTACCCCTTCTCCACGAGCTCATTCTCACCTTCATAATACTGCTGGTTTTGGTTCTAATAACCAGTTTCCTCCACCATTGGTGGCTCTTCATATAATACCACCCCTAACCCTTCCATTTGTTTTTCAAAACTTCAACTCAATCCCTTTGATGGCCAAGACCCCTTTAACTGGTTGCTCCAAGCTGAACAATTTTGTGCTTTACAAAGTTCCCCCCAAGCAGCACTTTGCATGACCGCATTCTATATGTGAGGTGAATCCATGAGTTGGTTCAAATGGATGCACAACAACCATCAACTCACAGATTGGGAGACGTTTACCCATGCCTTAGAAGTTCGTTTCAGACCCTCTTCCTATGAGAATCACCAAGTTGAGCTTTTCAAGCTCCGCCAGTATAGCACAGTGGCTGAGTATCAACACCGCTTTGAGAAACTTTCTAACCGTGTTTTCGGACTAAATGCAGAAACGCTTCTCAACTGTTTCCCTTTCAGCCTCTCTCCTAACATTCGTTGAGAACTGGCTGTCCTTAAACCTTTTTCCATCCATCATGCCATCGGATTAGCCAAGTTGGTGGAGGCCAAATTGAAAGACTTCAAGCCTAAACCTAACCCCAAACCTCCTTACCCTGCTACTTCGTCTAACACCACCCACCTTGCCACCCCTTCCCTTAAACACTTAACCCAAGCCCAATACCATGAACAGAGAGCCAAAGGCCTTTGCTATTACTGTGAAGAAAAATATGTCCCAGGACATAGGTGCCAAGCATCCAAGTTTCTTTTGTTGCTTATGGATGATGATCCTGTCGAATCAACTTGTCAGCCCATGCCTCCACATGAGCCTTTATTTGAGCCACAAGAGGAACCTACCCATCATCTTCAACTATCCACCTATGCCCTTATGGGTTTACCTTCCTCTAACACCCTTCATTTCAAAGGCTTTATTTTGGGCCAAACCATGATTGTATTAGTTGACTCGGGAAGCTTGCATAACATCTTGCAACCCAGACGCACTCGCTGCCCATTTGAACCTTTCCATTTCCCCAACTGTTGCTTTTCCAGTGATGGTAGGGAATGGTGATCACATTTATTGCTCGGGACTATGCTCTAAGGTTCCCTTGGAGATTCAGGACCAGGTTTTTGAGGTTCCCATGTACTTCTTCCTATCCAAGGTGCTGACTTGGTTTTGGGTGTGCAATGGCTCAGTTCTTTAGGTCCCATTACCTCTGATTTCTCCATCCCATGTATGACTTTCACTCACTACGGAGGCCCTATTACCCTAACTGGTAACACTACCCTCAAACCAACAGCAACTACTTTCCATCAATTTTGTCATTTCATCCACCAAGACTCCATTGCTTCGTGTCACTTAGTTACTTATACCCAGTCCGAACTAGATACCATTACCACTCCATCCACCCAAGACCCTTTTACATCTTTTAGCCCAGTCGTTCAACTTCTCCTTCACCAGTTTGCTTCCATATTTAGCAAACCACAAGGTCTACCCCCTCCCTGCACCCACGATCACCATATCCCTTTATTACCAAACACTAAGTCTGTCAACATAAAACCCTAGCACTACCCTCACACCCGAAAAGAAGCTATGACTAAATTCATTTCTGAAATGGTCTAGGAGGGTCTCATAGTACCCAGCCATAGCCCGTTTTCATCCCCGGTTTTATTGGTTTGAAAAAAGGATGGCACATGGAGGTTTTGTGCAGACTATCGGGTCCTAAATGCCATTACCATTAAAGATCAGTTTCCTATAACAATTGTGGATGAATTATTAGATGAGTTACACGGTGCCACCATTTTTTCAAAAATTGACTTACACTCAGGCTAACACCGAATACATGTTGCCCAAGAAGATACACACAAAACCTCCTTTCGAATGTTTGAGGGACACTACGAGTTTTTGGTGATGCCATTTGGCCTCACTAATGCCCCAGCCACTTTTCAGGCAGCAATGAATGATCTGCTGCGGCCTTATTTACGACATTTTGTGCTTGTGTTTTTCGATGATATTTTGATTTACAGCTCTTCCTAAACTGATCACTTACAGCACCTAGCGTTGGTTTTTAATTTTTTACAGGACCACCAGTTCTTTGATAAGTTCAGTGAAGTGTCTGTTTGCTGTGACTACTGTGGCATACCTGGGTCACATTGCATCCAACAAGGGGGTTCAACAAGACCCAGAGAAGATACAAGCAATTCTGGATTGGCCTCCCCCTCACTCCCTCACCACACTTCAGGGTTTTATTGTTGCTTTATACGAAATTATGCTAAGCTCGTGTTCCCCCTCATGGATCTGTTACGCGACTCAAATTTTAAATGGAATACAAATTCCGAATCAGCTTTTACAGTTTTAAAAAAAGCTATGACCACTGTTCCAGTCTTGCAGCTTCCTTAATTTGCTCTTCCTTTTGATGACGAAACAGATGTGTTCACCACTGCTATTGGTGTCATCCTTTCTCAACTAGGTCACCCAACTTCTCCGGTAAGAAACTTTGCCTGCGCATGCAACTAGCTTCTACATACGCAAGGGGAATGCCTTCCATTACAGATGCTGTAAGAAAATGGCACCATTATCTAATTGGCAACAAATTTAGAATATTCACAAATCAGCAGAGTTTGAAGGCCCTTACTCTCTCAAGGGTGGCATACTCGAGAACAAGATAGATGGGCTACTAAACTTCTGCGGTTCGATTATGAGATTATTTTTTTCCTTGGGCAATATAACCTGTAACATCTCATTTTTTATAAAATAAATTAAAAATGATTTTATTTAAAATAAATAGAATTTTAGGAAAATAATGAGCTTTTTGTAATTAAATAAATAAGAGAAATAGTTTTATTAATTAAAATAATATTTTTAAGGTAAATAAAATGATAAAATAAAAAAAAAATAGAGTAAATAATAGGCCCAGAGTATCCTAGCTATAGATAGAGACATAATAGGTCACTTTTTGCATTTACGAAACGTCTCTACACTATCTTCCTCTCAAATCCGTTTTCCCTTCTTTCTTTTCCAAAATCCTTTCTTTTTCCAGCATACAATCAAACCTGTCTCAGTAGAACGACGATCTCGAACTCGTTAACCATTCGATTGTCGTGAAATTTGAACACGAGATTTGAAACTTATTTTCGCACACACCCACCGTTAGGATTTTTGAGATAATGTATGTGGTAGAAGAAATGTCTCTCACACTGAGCTTTCTCTTTTCTAGCATACACCCAAACCTGTCCTAGTAAAACTACGATCCCAGACTCATTAACCGTTGGATCGTCCTGAAATTTGGATACCACCTATGGAACTCATTTTCTCACATTCTCACCATTGGGATTTGCGAAATAATGTTTTTGCCAAGAGAAATTGGTCTCACACGTTGACAGTGAAATGGAAGCTACAATCTTTTCTCCTTCTTTGTAACGTTTGGAAATCCTAGCAGAACAATCAGAGGAAAAACTTGAAGAGTCTCACGGAACTGCTAGAGATGCCGCTATCACTATCGGACTTCACCTGTGAGTCCGCTTAGAGGTAAGAGATGAGTTATTTACAATTGAGGAGTAATGAGAACATGTATAAGAATCCTTAGAGGATCAAATTGAGGTTTATTTTGAGATGTTTATTTTATTGTAATTCTTCCTATATGATCATGTGAAATTGTTTGAGGGGTTTTACTCCTCATGTTGTGAGAAGCATTTTTGTATAATTTGTTTGTATTTTGGACAAAATTATTATATTAGCGTAATAAATTGTTATATTGAGATCATGAAATTGTGATTGAAATTATGTGTAATGGATAAATTGAATGTGTTGAGTTATGAGATACACATAAATATGTGATGGTGGATTGCGATGTTGTGATATGTTAAAATTATGGACGTGAAATTTGGTTATGAATTATACAATAAACTGACTGGTGTTTACCTTGAGAAAAGTGTTTATGTGCAGTATTAAACGGAAAGTGTAGGATTCCTAATTAGGAACCTAAGGTGTTAAATTTGTAGTGCAATGTGTTAAACGTGTTTGAAACATAAGTGTGAGGTTGTGCGTATTGTATAATTCATAAGCAGTGTCTGTGTGCAAAAATTATTTTAAGGATTGGACCTGAATTAGAAAGGTGCACGGATTCTTTGGAGTCTAGGCCTTGGGGGTAAATACACTCGATTTGAGTGCTCTTTTAAGCCTATGTTGATCTCATATGGTTGGAGCATTCTCGCAAAACAGAATGACCCTGCACCTTATGATTTTACTCAGTGAGAGTGATCTAACATACTCATTGTGTGGTGTGTCTTGTTATATACTCCTAAGCACCCTAGTGTGATTTTTCACTGACATGATACCACATTGCATGTAGGCTTGAGTCTAAGTATAAATGTTGCATAACGTCTGTGAATTGTTTATTATGAAATTGATAAGTGTTGCTACGTCTTGACTCGAGTGTTTGATTCATGTGTAACGTGAATGGTAATTGAAAAATGAATTTTAAATGATAAAGTGGTGAAGTAATGTGGATTGTATTAAGTTGAGCTATGTTATAAATACTTCTATAATTTATTTTAATTATGTCTTTGTTTATCTGTATTTTATTTAGAAATGTGATAACTCACTCTCAGTGTGTTGTTTGTGTTTGGATCTTGTGATGATCTCGAACCTTGTGTTCGTGGGAGCAGATGACTAGGTGAACGACTTAACCTCGTGTTACAGGATGCTGGGACATAATGCTCTAATAAGATGTGACATTGGGGCATGAGTTTTTGTTTTAAATGCATGATGTGTTGAGATGAAAATATTCCAAACAAGTTTTATATGTAATAGTGAAGTGAATGTGAACCTTTTACCCACGTGAACTCTTTTATGTTCATTGAATAAAATCTCATTTTACGTAATTTCATATTTTCAAGTATTTTATTATATAAATATGTATATCGAGGTAGAGGGTGTTACATAACCGAGTAGCAGACGCCTTATCCAAATCAATTCATGCTAAGGAGACCCCAACAGATCCTTCCATGTTGCTGACAGTCTCCTCCATTGTCCCAGATCTTTTAATAGAATTACAACAACACTTTCTGACTCACCCAGATGGACAGAATCACATGCAGAAATATGAAGCAGAGGCACAGTCAAATTCAAACATTCAAATCACAAAAGGGTTAATTTTGTTTCAGAACAGAATTTTTATACCCAAATATCAATCCATGAGGGAGACTCTCATGAATGCCTTCCACAGTTCTGTTGAAGGGGGACATTCAGGAACCAAAGCTACTTTAGCTAGATTGGCTTCATCCTTTTTTGGCCTGGAATATCCCAAGATGTTAAGGGATTTGTAACTCAGTGCCTCATTTGTTAGCAATCCAAGTATGTGCAAGCCAAGCCACATACCTCATATACAATGGGAACACATTAGTATGGATTTTATTACTAATCTCCCTAATTCAAGAGGCCATACAAAAATTTGGGTCATCATGGACAGATTTACAAAATTTGCCCATTTGTGGGATTACCTTCTAAGTTTTCAGCACCGATCCTGGCTGCAAGATTCTCAGTTGAAATTTGCAGACTTTATGGCATGCCTCAATCCATTGTCAGTGACAGAGACCGCCTTTTCTTAAGAAAATTTTGGCGCACTCTGTTCAAACACCAAGGCATGGCACTTCAATACTCCTCCGCCTACCATCCCCAATTCGATGGTCAAACACAAGTAGTGAATCGTACTCTAGTTGCCTATCTTCGCTGTTTCATTGCCGATTTTCCACACAAATGGTTTTTGTTCTTTCACTTGGCCGAGCAATGGTACAACTCTGCCAAACACTCAGTGTTGCAAATGTCACCATACCAGGCTTTGTATGGACACAGCCCTCCCTCCATTGCGGATTATGATGTTCACAACACCACTCTGCCAAATGTCCACTGTTCCCAGCAGCAACGCAAGTTTATTATAAAAACAGTGAGGGAAAACTTGAATCACAGCAGGCAATACATGAAAGGCTCAAGCAGATACCCGTCGCACTGCCATTTCTTTCGACGTAGGTGAATGGGCATGGTTGAAACTCCAACACTATCATCAGTCCTCTGTTCGTTCCCAATGAGATTCCAAGCTATCTCGATGTTTCCGTGGACTGTATCAAGTAGAAAAGTGAATTGGCACAGTTGTTTACAAGCTTGCTTTACCAGAGACAGCCAAGATTCATCCAGTTTTCCATGTGAGCCTCCTTCGTAAATACAAGGGCCAGAATCCTCCATCACCCTCCCCTTTTCCATCTCTTAATATTCCTAATGAAATTTGCATGCAAGAGATAGACTCCTCAATTCACAAGGGCTCTCCAACTCCCTCTCATTCCTAACCAACCATCATTACCAACCATTAATGACTCTCCATGTGGCACTTCTGCTATGGACTCCCAAGGGCGGCAATGCACTCCCGGACCTTCCAACACCACTCAACCTGCTCTCACAACTGTCTTTAAGGACAAAGACATTTCTGAGACCGGGAGTATTGATAGCCCCTTATACAACCAAGGCCCAAACGTAATCCGAAGACCCCAGCTAAATTCAAAGATTTCAGATAAGAATGATATAGTTATAGAGTATTCCATTACAGCTGTTGAGTAGTGGGAGACAGCTGTAATATTCCATTGTGTACCTTGACTCTGAATTTCTGTATTTAACCGTTCAAAGGGTTCATGAATAATACAATGGATATTTTACTCTAACCTAGTGTAGTCTATAGCTAAATTCCTCGTCATTTTGTAATCTCTGACAGATCCTCAACCTATCTGAATGTTCAAAGAGGAAGGGAGGAGTTTGATTCATCATACCAGAGAAACAAACATTTTCGCTTAAATGCAAAAACATAAGGGGGTTTGTTGTAGGGTTTTAAACTTGGTGTGTTAAGTTTATGGTAATACTCCTTAAGATCAGGAAGAAAAACTGTATTTTATCCTCAGGCCTGAAGCATATTGTTATATTTATAGGAAATAAGTCTACAACAAATACAATTATACAAGTCTTCAAAATTTAACATTAGAAAAGGTTAAATAAATATGATCCCAAAAGTCAACTCTAAAGCCCACAAGGGCAATAGAGGGGAATTTTTTATCATGCCACTTATACATACTTTCAGAAGGCTGTCAACTCAAGGGCAAGCTAAAGCTTTTATACAGTAACTGTGCCAGACAGTAAAGAAAAAAGGGCCTGAAAATCACCAGTAGATGGACAGTAAGGAACGGAAGTATTATACTTACAATAGAGAGAACATCTTTGGCAAGCTTTTTCTCATAAAACGGGGGTCCAACCTTAACATCTAGAACTATCTGTCGTACTGAATTTGCAGTCAACTAAAAAGAGTACAGTGGAGCCATAGTCAAAAGATATAAACATGGAAAGAACATGAAAAGAGATAATTGTCAACAATAAGAGGAAAAGAATACAATCAAAGAAAGCAAGTATACAAATATGGTGAAAGGGATAGATCCAAAATTATTCAAGAAAACAAAAAGGAAAGAAAAGAAAGAGCATTTCCTGAATCTTGGAATCATACCATCAGAGCATCTTGGATTGTAAGTATACTTTCATCAGTAAACTTTGAGGTAGACTGATGTGAAGCACTGAGCTTTCTTATCTACAGAAATACACTGAACACAATCTTAGTCAATGTTACTCCTTTTTAAAATCTCAAAGCATTCTTAGTAAGGGAAGAAAGATAAAAGGAAATGATTTTAAAATGTATGTATCAACTAGTTTTAGGGTGAAACGATCACACGTGATAGTTTTTTTCTACATTATATTAAATGTAAATTTCAAGATTGCTAAAAGCATTTCCACTACCATTGAGGGATTATATTTATGTCAAATGAATGGTTACTTTATTTTGTTTCTAGGGTAAGGGTGAAGAGGGATTGCTTTCTTTGTCAGTAAAACAATTCTAATTTCTAGCGGCAATGATGAATCAAAAACTTCACATCAATACTACCTAAACACTTGAGCAAACAACTGACGAACAGGTTTAGTTAAAGTACACCTTTTTTTTTGTTCTTCATAGCAATCAGCAACTGGTTTAATTAAAATGGTAGGTGACTAATCTCTTATTAAAAGAATATCATACTAATACAGTCATTCATCTATAAAAATGAGCTTGCAACAATGAGTGTAATAATAGAATTATTAACTTGAGTGGTCAGAAAATGAAAGGTGCTAGTCTCACCTCTTCTGAGTTCATGTAACCAACTTTAGAACTAGTGTTTCCATTTAAGCGCTGCAAATCCCTGCCTGCATCGTGTGAGAATTAATCTCAAAGTGGTTATAACGCTATTGCTCAGTAATTAAAAATAAAACTAAGTTAACAAAACGTGTTTTGTCAAAGCGCGTGGCATAAGTAGTAGTATTTTAATGAAATTTCCCAATGTTGAGAAAGAAAGACGGAAGGAAGGCAAGAGTACCTGTCATGGAGAGCAAAGAGAACTCCGTCAGAAGAACGAGAAACGTCGATCTCAATGCAGTCGACGCGAGACTGAAGAGCGTGGAAATACGACGCCATCTGCGAGCGAGGAAAGAAGAAGAAATTAGCAAATAGCAACCAACCATTTTTTTTATTCAGTTAGTTTTTTTGTTAGAGGGGGATTTGAACCCTTGATCTCTCCCCTTTTCTTCTCCCTTCAGCACTAGACCAACCTTATATTTCCTATTAGAAACCAACCATAATAACATGAAATGAAAAAGGAAAAAGAAAGAGAAGGGTTACAGTGTTTGGAGAAGCCTTGGAGGAATCGCCACCGTGGGCGCAGACTAGAGGAGGATCGTTGAGCCAACGGCACTTTGTGAGTTGCAGCTGTTGGAGGCGTCGGAGGCGGAAGTGGAAGAAAATGGGAGGGAGAATGGCGAAAATGGCGAGAGAGAGAATCATGAGCTTCCGCGAAGGAACTCTGACTCTCAATGCCGCTTTTCGTGATCTTGAACTCTGCTGCATCTTAATTCTATTGCTATGTCTTTTGTTTCGATCCACGCAACTTAGAGCAGTGGCAACACACAGTCTTGTCGATGTATCAATTTATTTATTACTTGCAAACCACCACCAAAACTACTTCATTAATTAAGGTTATAATAAGGACCCATAATATTTTTTTTCAGGAAGAATAAGGAAGGATCCATGTATAATATATACATTTCTTTTTAGGTCACACGATGACTAATGTGCATCAACTGATTAGAGTTTCACTTACAATATTAATTCAAGAAAAATTTATATATAATACAAATTAAACATAATTTTTTTTTAAAATAAATCATTCATCTCATATAAATACAACAAAATCTTACATAGATGTATCAAATCTTTGACTATATATTATATACATTTATTTATATAGTACTTTATATAGGATTTGTAATGATATTACATGTCATATACATATTAGAAAAACTATAAAAATAAATTAATTTCAAAATATATTTTCTTAATTTACAATATAACTATATGTTTTAAAGAATAGAATATATTTTATTAATGTTATTCCAATTTCAATTCTAGATAGTTATATTTTAAATTTAAGTCAATCATTGCATAATTATATATTTGATCAAAAAAATAAAAACAAATGCTCTTATTTATTATTTGATTAATAATATTTAATTTCTAAATAAAAAAATATATTTTTTATATAATTCTACTTAGTCATTTAATTTATTTATTTCTATGTTTGAAAAGTTATCACATTTTTATTTAGATTGGGATCTACTTAATAATTATGCCAATTAACACAAACAAAGACACACTTTTTAGTGACGTGCTTATTAAAAAAAATTATTTGGTGGTATTACACTTTTTTATAGAAAAAATCGTTAAAAGATACATATGGTCTTTATCATAAAAATATATTCAATTTATAGTATTATTGATGAAGTAATTTAAAGATATTTTTATAATCAAAATGGTCTTAATAAAATTTAATATATTTATTACTTTTATATATATATATATATAACATTATTATATTATATACATATTAGTCAACAAAAATTTGGTATATGAAGTTATTAAACATAGAGTAAAAAATATTATTTTGTAATAAATGTATTAACCAATTAGATTTATATTAATGTTTGTATAAAAATTTCAATCTCATAAAATAAACATTATTCAACAAAATAATTAAATTATTTAAATAATTTTATAAGATTTGAAAGTTAAAAAAAATATTATTGAGTCTTAGTTCAGCAATTGTGTTAACTACTCAAACAAAAAGATATGCCACATGCACATAATAATCCTACCTCACTTGAGTATAATTGTTTCTCATAAATAATACTTGTAGGGTTTGTCATAAAAAAATTAAAATAATATAATTTATGATATTATTGATGAAGTAATTTAAAATTATTTTGTAAAAATGCATACAATAAATTAATTATAATATATTCATTATACATGTATGTGAAAAACATTATTATATAAATATTAATCAACAAAACTTTTGTATGAGAAGTTATTAAACATAGAGACAATATATTTTAAATTAGATTTAAATTATTATCTAGTATAAAAATTTCAACATCATAAAATAAATGTTATTCAACAATATATTTATCTATGAAATTATTTAAAATTATTTATACAATTTATAAGTAAAAATAATTTTATAAGATTTAAGCAATATTTCGAGGAGTAACCCTAAGCATATTCTCCCTCAAGCATATAAGCAAAGTCTCAAAGATAAGGAGTTATGTATGTGCATATAAGCAAAGTCTCAAAGATAAGGAGTTATGTATGTGTTGGTAGTTAATGTAGTTGGATACCTCTTGAAGGTTAAGTCAAGGGTTGTTTGGCTAAAAATGATGATGATTTCAAGAAATGTGCATTCTTTTTTATCAGTTTTATTTTTTCTCCATTTGGATTGTTAGGTTTCCATTATCTGATATGTATGAAATTGATTTGTCATTTTTGTGGTTTATTTTATTGGGAAAGATGTATGTTAAACAAAGACCTTTGGATTCAACAAAGGCAAGACTTAGAAAGTGTAGGAAATATTTTAAAGAAAAGCAAGAAACAATCTTATTGGTAAAAATGCAAAATGATGCTTAAAGTTACTCTCAATTAGGGATGGTGCTTCATACTCTAGTCATATTAACTAGAAATAAAAAATATTTATATTTTTCTGCGGTAATAAAAAAATTTGAGTTGGTGTCTTGCAATAAACTCTCCTTTGGATTCATCATCCTTAACACATCTTCACAACACAAAGCATTCTAAAATAGATTTTTCATAGAATTAAAGTGAAGACACAGTTACTGATGTGTTAGTGTTCTATACAAGGTTAGACTATGTAGTGTCTTTAGTCTTCTATTTTGATGCTTCACATCAGAGCCTCTCATGGACAACTTCAACTTTCAATATGATTGCATTTTCTAATGCAATTAGTATTTACTTTCTGATGTGTCATCAGTGTGTGTGGCAGTACATGGAAAGTAAGATGCTATCAATTTTAGTCTTCTAATGTGTCCTTTGTATGTGTGGCAACATATGGAAGAACGGATGTTGTCTTTAAGTTGCATTCTGAACCATTATGAAGTTCAGTCTTCAGAGTCAAGATCTTCACCATTATGATATAGACTATGATGCAACTTCATTTTTATGTTGTTTGCTCTTTGTAGCCTTTGATAAATCTTTTGTATAAAGCCTTCTTGATGTCTTTGCAATATGGTAAGAGTGAGATCTTCAAAGGGAAACATTGACTTCATCTACAAATTGACTTTTTTAAATTTTCTGAAGCTTCTCACTTGATAGCATAGTTGAGACATTCGTTTTGAGTTTGTTCTGAACTCATTAGAACACTAGTTATGTTATGCTCTTTGTATATGTATCATTTGTAGATCTGTTGGCTGACATAGCTTTCCTGAATATGATATTCAACTTTGTGATAGCTCTCTGATGTAGATGGAAAGCCACTAAATGACCTTCTTACAGAAATACTTTGATGAGATGACATAACAAACTTGTCTTTCAAACATTCTAGTGTGAGCTTACTGTAGCATGTTATGCTTGCTACTATTTTTTAATTCTTTGACACTTTAAATGGCTAAACTTCCTTTCGATGTCTTTAGGAGAGTTGTAGAGAATTCTATCCTTAACATTCAAGCACAGGTCTCATGTCATTTGGGTCACTACAACATAAGTAATCTTCAAAACATTGTAATTGTGTTATATTGTGAGGATAAAATGACATCTCTATCTTCATATCATTTTCTCCCAAGATCCAAGACTTAAGCCCATGAATTATTCGTGAAAGATGTAGATCTTTCTCTTAGCTTTCCATAACCACTGATATCATCTCAAATTCACTTTTCTAGCTCAAGAAATCTTCAAATTACTACATATAAATCAAGTTGTGTAGGCAGATAAGCCTATGTGACTTTAAGCTCAATTTTTTCTATTGTCCATGTTGTATCAGGCCATAATTTGTTCATGAAAGTTTAAGATATTTCTTCAAGCTTTCCATAGCCACCAAAAACAAGTCAATTTCTTTTCTGGAACTCCAGATACAATGTCCAGAATAAACTTATCCTGTTGATGAAACTGCATTTTGAATATGTTACAACAATGTTGTTCTCCATATCATGTTTGTTGTGTAGATCTTTATGTTTGAAACATTCTTCTTGTCCGTTAGTTATTGATTACTTCTCATGACTTGAAGTTTTTTTCTTCATTCAACGAACATGTGACTTCTTCATTGCAGTACACAACCAATGATACTTTGAGTCTTATTTTGAGCTTTTAAGCTTATCATCCTTTTTGAGTGACTCATGACAACCCCGAGTTTACAGAACTTGTCTTTTCTAAATACACTTAAGAAAATTTATCCGTAGGCATAATCTCGAAAGGCTTATGATTTTTGTTCAAAAGGTTTGTCATAATAAAAACACCAAGGGTTTTTGGACTCAACACTTTCTCCTTATTGGAAGTTTCTTCTAAAAAATGTTTCTTCTTGGACATTTTCTTCTTCTAAGGAGTCTTTGTACTCTTTTGGTTAAGCATGTTAGTTCTTGTTCATCTTCCTCAGAAAGCTCATCATCATTGTTCTCAACATCAGAAGCTACTACTGAGTTTAGTGCTTTGAACTTATGCTTGGTTTTAGTTTTCTAAGAGGCCTTAAGAGTTGTGATTTTTTCCCTTAGGTAGTTGTATCTTATTCATCGGCTCTTGTTCATGAATCTTTAAAGAACTAATAAGTCCATCGATAACCAAAGTTTTCATATTCATGGCTTCAATTATGACAATGACTTTTGGTCTCCAGATTTTGGGCAAACTCCTCAAAATCTTCTTGATTCTTTGATGTGTTATATACTTCTCTCTAGAAGATTAAGTCCATTCACTATAGTAGTGAACCTTGTGAACATTTCTTCTATGGATTTGTGTTCCTGCATCTTAAACATTTCAAACTTGTGAGTTAAAATATTGACCTTTGAGTCTTTTACTTGATCTATACCTCCATGTGTTGTTCTGAGTGTGTTTCAGATTTCCTATGTTGTCTCACACCCATCTATTTTGTCATACTTAAATCTACTCAGAGCACATGTCAGAAAGAACTTGGCTCTAGAGTTTAGAAGAACTTTGGCTTTCTCATCGGGGGTCCATTCTTTGTTTGGTTTATCTATTTCAACACTAGCATCCACATCATGAGATTCCAGGAATAACTTCATTTTGCCTTTCCAGTAGTAGAAGTTTTTTCCATCAAAGCCAGGAGACTTGTTGGTTGAAGCACCTATAGGTATAAACATTGTTGGAACTTGTCCAACCATCACTTCTTCTAGGATTTTCCTTTCAAATTGTCAACTATGCTTAACCTTGAGAGTTAAGCTCTGATGCCAATTGAAGTGACAAAAATACCACAAGAAGGGGAGTTGAATTGAGATTCTAAAACTTTTTATCCTTCCTTTGAAAAAAAAAGGTTAATGATAATTTAGAATGAAGAATTGTTTTTGAGTTTAGAATGAAAATTCAAGCTACTCAAAATGGAAATGCAAACAACTTTGGAAAATAGTTCTTTTTGTAGTTTAAAGCTTTTTTTTCAAAGATAGTTGTTTACTTAAAGCCTTTTGATAAAAACAAGTTTATTTTAGCTGTTAATTTGAAAGGTTAATTGGTTTAATGTTTAGACAAACAACACTTTTCAAATTTGTGCAAAGCAAAGAAAAAAAAAAAGAAGAGTTCACAAAGCTTTTTATACTAGTTCACCCTAATCTTGAGCTACGTTCAGTTCTCACCCTTCAAGATGAAATTTCACTAATACAACTAGTTCACAACTAAACTAGCAACCACTGGAATTCAACAACCTGCTAGTTCCCTAATTGGACTTCAATCTAGCCTCGACTAGATCAACAACACCACTCGATTTCACCTTTGCCAGTCACTATTGGTTCTTCTACAGAAAAAAAAAGATGTGTTTTATTGCACAAAATATAGATTTTCTCCTCACAAGAAGGATTCACTAAGGAATTAAATCTCACACTTCTATTTAAGAATATTACAGATTTGTAAGTACAATACAAAAGTGAGTCACTCCCACAGAAAGGGTTGAAGTAAAAATGCAGATTTCTCACTTAGAGTTTGTAAGTACCATTCTTATGTTCAAAAAGTTAGAATCAAGGTCTTCACCATTTTGATGTAGGCTCTGCCATAGCTTCATTTTGAATTTGATGCTTTTCATGTAGCCTTTGATAAGTATTCAATGTAAGGCCTTGTAGTTTAGTATCTTGCTAGGAACCAAGTACTCAGAGGGAAGTGTGACACTATCTACCCCAACATGCATATAAATGGAAAAAACATATAAAACGCGGAGTCTAATTAAATCAATTTTATTCAATAAAATCGCAAGTAAATCCATGTGCGTAAAAGGTCCACATTTGCTTCATTGTTACCAAATGCAACTTCTTAGAAACATTTTTGGCTCAAAACAAGGTCGTTCAAGTTTACAAAAGAACTAAAGTTAAGCAGCAAAATAAAATAAAGTAAAATAACATGTTCGAAACACCATGCAATTAAAATAAAAGCTTATGCCCCAATGTCACATCCTATCACAGCATTGTGTTCCGACGTCCTCCAACACGAGATTCCTTAAAGCAATTCACCTAGTCATCTGCTCCCACAAACACAAGATTCAAGATCATTATAGGATCCAGACACAAACAACACACGGGGAGTGAGTCATCACATTCCTCAATGAATAGAGATAAACATAAGCTTACAAGTATGATATAAATATAACAATAATATAATTATAACAAAAATATAGGTATAACAAGGCTCAACTTTGGCACAGTTCGCATCGTTTCAACACTCAACTCATAACATCACTTGTCCTATAATTTAATCACAAATCACATTCTACGTTTTCATGATTAATCACATATTCAAGACAATACATCTCAAATACAATATCACATCTCACACTTACACAATTCATTACACACCATCAAATAACAAGTCACAATGATCACTACACAGGCGTTATGCAACAGATACACTAAGACCCAATCCTATATGCAATGTGATATCATGTTAGTGAAAACAACACCAAGGCACCTAAGAGTACATAACAAGACATGGCACACAATGGGTATGTTAGGTCACTCTCACTAAGTGAAATCATAAGGTAATCAGTCAGGGTCACTCTATTTTACAAGAATGCTCCAACCATATGGGATCAACATAAGCTTAAAGGAATACAAAAATCGAGTGTATTTACCCCCAAGGCCTAGACTCCAAAGAATCTATTAGGGCCTTACCTCCCTAAGTATACAATACCCTTAAAACAACTTTTGCACGTATACACTACTCATGAACTATACAATACTCACGACCTCACACTTGTTTTCAAACACGTTTAACACATTGCGCTACAATTTAACACCTCATGTTCCTAACTTGGAATCCTACACTTTCCTTTTAACACCTCAGATTCCTAACTTGGAACCTTACACTTTTCTTTTAACACCTCACGCATAAACACCTTTCTCAAGGTAAGCACTAGTCGAGTTATTGTATAATTCACAATTCACAACACAAGTAATATCACATCAATGATTAACCAAACAAATGTTCATAACCATATTCTATGTCCACAATTTAACATATCACAACATCACAATCCACCATCACATGCTCACATGTATCACAAATTAACGCATGCTCAATTTGCCACTTATACTCAATCCCAATCACAATTTCATAATCCCAAAATGATATGTCGTTATGCCTTATGAATCATATATACATCACACAATAGTAATATTTACATGGCACAATATATATATATATATATATATATATATATATATATATATATATATATATATATATATATATTATACCAATGGCATTTGTTAGCTAATATCCAAGGCGACAACTTTCATGAAGACCACAAAACCTAATTCAATTACTATTATAGTCATTTTTAGGCTACAAGTTAACTCACGTTGTCATACAAATAGTATGGGCTTAAAACAACTGATTTTCACTAAGCACGATCGTGCTCTCATTAAGCACGACCATACTTTGCAAAAAACCCTCCGTTTCATGAAGCAAAAGAAACACAATTCAGACCTCAAAACAAACCCAAATTCAAAATGAATAGTACATCATGGGGAACAAAACCCTTCAATCAATTTCAAGAAAACATGCAAGAATCAAGAATTCCCAAATTTATAGGTTTCTAACATTCAAAGTCAAACACTCAATTAAACCATCGAATTCGCATCAGGGTATCAAGTGACCCACCAAACATGACCAATTCGTAGTTATCATTATACAGGAAAAATTAAAACGCATAAAACACCCCAAAATTAACTCCAATTTGATCTTTTAAGGATCCATCACATGTTCACTCTAACCCTAATTATCCATTACCTCTAAGCGGGCTCATGTGTGTAATCTGGCAGCGATAGCAGCGTCTCTAGTAGTTCCCTAAGATTTCTTAAATTTTTCCTTTGGTTGTCCTGCTAGGGTTTCCAAGCATTAGAGAAAAGGAAAAGGGATTAGAACCTCAATTGCACTATCTCTATGTGAGAGAAATTTCTCCCTCTACAAATATTATATTGCGAATCCCAACGGTGGGATTGTGCCTAAATTAGTTTCAAAAGTCGTATCTAAATTTCACGATAATCCAATGGTTAACGAGTCAAGGATCATAGTTTAACTGATACAAGTTTGGGTGTATGTAAGAAAAATAAAACGTTTTGGGGGAGGAAGAAGGGAGAACGAATTTGGAAGGTAGGAAGAGCGTAGATGCATATTGTAATTGTAAAAACTGACCTAATATGTCTTTATTTATAGTTAGGGTACTCTGACCCTATTATTTACTCTATTATTGTTTTATATTATTATGTTATAAAAAAAGAACTTCATTTTACTCTTTCATTAAATAAATAACCAATTAAAACATTCTTTTATTTTCTTAAATATTATTTTACTTTATTTATTTTCTAATACTATGAAACCATTGTTTTAATTAACAAAAACCATTTCCTCTCATTTATTTAATTTCTAAAAAAATTATTAATTTTTAAATAAAACTTTTTTTATTTATTTTATGAAAAATGGGTTGTTACATGAACCAATATTCATCATTCTAATGGGCTTCAAGAATTCTTCTGAGTTCTCAACTCTGATAATTGTTCTGAACCTTTATGAGCATCTAAGAATGAATGAACATGTTTGCTTTGTAATGTAATAAACACTGAAACACTTAAGCAGAATGTTAATCATCACTGAAACCCATCATCCATTCAATTTGTATTGCTAATGGTTTGTCATAATTAAAACCAGGGATGTAGATTCAATACCTTTCTTTACAATTTCTTTCTCTTCCTCTCTACGTATAAAAGTTACTTGTAGTCTTTTCACCCTCGTCAGATGGTTAAGTTTCCATTATCTGATTTGTATGAAATTGATTTGTCATTTTTGTGGTTTATTTTACTAGGAAACATGTATGTTAAGCAAAGACCTTTTGATTTACCAAAAGCCAAACTTGGAAGTGCTAGAAATATTTTAAAGAAAAGCAAGAAACAATCTTGTTGCTCAAAGTGCAAAATAACGCTTGAAGTTATTATGGATCAGGGATTGTGCTTCATACCCCGACCACATTAATTAGAAATAATAAGTATTTATATTTTTTCTGTGGTAATAAAAAAATTTGAGTTGGTGTCATGTAATAAACTCTCATTACATGCTCTCTTCCTTTTTTTTTTCTCACGAATTTTTAAAGGAAAAATCTCTTCGAAGAGTTCGTTCTAGTGATTCCTCCACATATCTTTCCTTCAAATGTGACTTATCTTACCATTGTTTTATTTTCTTATCCAGGTATCAAAGTTACTTGTAGTCTTTTCTCCCTACTCAGATTGTTATGATTTGTATAAAATTGATTTGTCATTTTTGTGTTTTATTATACTAGGAAACATATATGTTAAGCAAGACCTTTGGATTCAGCAAAAGTCGAACTTGAAAATGCTGGAAATATTTTAAAGAAGAAGAAACAATTCTATTCCTCAAAGTGCAAAATGGTGCTCGAAGTTACTTTGGATCAAAGACTGTGCTTCATACTCTAGTCATATTAATTGGAAATAAAAAAAATATTCATATTTTTTCTATGGTAATAAAAAAATTTGAGTTAGTGCCTTGCAATAAACTCTCCTTACATAGAACACTTTTTTTCTCTCTTCTTCCCGTGGATTTTTATGGGCAAAATCTCTTTGAAGAGCTTTAATTCCTCCACATTTGGGGAAAGACATATCCTTTCATCAAATGTGCCTTTCTTTATGATTTCTTTCTCTTCCACTCTACGTATAAAAGTTACTTGTAGTCTTTTCTCCCTACTCAGATGGTTAAGTTTCCATTATCTGATTTGTATGAAATTGGATTATAATTTTTGTGGTTTGTTTTACTAGGAAACATGTATGTTAAGCAAAGACCTTTTGATTTACCAAAAGCCGAACTTGGAAGTGCTGGAAATATTTTAAAGAAAAGCAAGAAACAATTTTGTTTCTCAAAGTGTAAAATGATGCTTAAAGTTGCTCTAGGTCAGAAATGGTGCTTCATACTTTGGTCATATTAACTCTAAAAAAAATTATATTTTTTCTGTAGTAATAAAAAAATTTGAGTACAAAATTTTATTTCCAACAAAAATCAGGAGCGAAGATGAAGACAAGAGTTGGAATAGGGATGAGGACATGGAACTACATACTCATCCCCGTCCTGTCCCGTTTTCATGCATAATCGTCACCTACACACACACACAAACTAGTGGCAAACCTGTACAATGCTTAAGAACTTTGTTATGGGATTATCGACAAATGTCAATAGAATATGACAAATATTTGTGCAATTTTTATTTGACAATGAGATTATCTTAATTGGCACAAAATAACAAGGACCAAAACCAAAAATTTGTTTTACTATGGACTCAACACAAAGAAAAATTTATTAGGGACCTAAAACTAAATTTGTTAATTTATGAAGGACCCAAGACATATTTAAGCCTCATATTATTATATACAAAATAATTTATCATGTCTGTCTTTTTGTTGTTGCTTGTAATATATTAAATTTGATTTTCATCTATGGTTATTCCTATTTTGCATGGTATTATGTTTTTTGATATACAAACTCACCTCAAATTTGCTCCTACACAAAGGTTTTCATTTTATTGTTAGTTCTTGGTGACCACAGAAAAGAATAGTTTAGACTTTTGTAAACAATATACTCACACATAAACATTTATTCCTTTAACAACAATGATGTTAATAAATTGAATATGTATTACATTTATTCCTTATAGAACATTTATTCCTTTAACAACAATGATGTTAATAAATTGAATCATGCTAGTTCACCTACTAAATTTATGTTCATCCAATACTTGAATCTTATTTGCTGGGGTTGTTTAATCTCATGCACAATGCCAACTTCCTCTGCAATTATTCATTTTCCCTTTCAATTTAAAAAACAATGCTTCACGGGCATAGATTTCTAACGTTTTAGTAGTCACAGTTACGAGGAGTGGATCAAGGAAGAGTTCAAAGTTGTTACCTTATGTGATCAACTTCACAAGAATGAGCAATTAACGAGAGTATTATTGATGCTACTTTTGTTAATGATATGTTATAATGCAGGTTGCAATTCCCTTGTAGTTTCTATTGCATCTTGGAGAGACAAATCACGTTGGAGATGTATTTGTTGTATATTATTGAAGTTGTGGTATACCTTCTAGTATATGGTATTTTTTTTCCTCTCTTGACTTGTAGTCCTTTTTAAGTTCATGGATGATGAAAATTAGAAATAGTTACCAAAACAGAAATCATGATACTTTGAGATGCTCCAGAATTGCTGAAATATCACACAATCCTCATAGCTCTTCTCTGCATAGATAATGTTGGGGCTATCTTGGGATAACACATCTTCTCTTTTGTAACTCTCTTCACTGCGAAGAAGCCTTTCACTGCCATATTCAACAGCCCCCTTTAAAACAAGTGTCTTCTGTATGTCAGACACTAGTTCTTCATAATCCGTGTCACCTTTTTCTCCCACAAATACAACCACTTTGGATAGATCAATTCCCCACTTAACTGACAGATACCTAAATTCTTAGACAAGAACAATGTCATAAGGTCATTTATTTTACATCTACTTTTATGTACATTTGAAGTTCCTACATATAATGTGTTGGGAAGAGTCAATTATGTTCCTGACCTTAGTGCTTGTTTTCTTGAAGCAAACAATGGTATCACATTTAATCTCAATCCTGCATGTGTATAGACCAGGTTACAGCGTAAGCCTCTCATTCGCAACCTTTGGCGAAGCTCATCTATCTTCTGGATCTGCGATTTGTCATCTTAAATAACTTACAACATTTAAAAAGTTAAATTGTTCACTTGATTCTTATAGTTGTCTTTAAGTTTTAATCCCTGCAAGAGAAAACTGTAAGTTTTAGTCCCTATACATATATACATAAATTGATAAAAGTTGTGTTTTGGTTCTTACTCCGTAGCACTAATACCAAAGAAGAATTTTTGGCAATATAAAACCTCTACAAAAACTTTATGACGGTGATAAATCACTACAAAAAATTCTGTAGGGACTAAAACCTAAAATAGGAACAACCGAACAACTATAAAGACCAAGTGAATAGTTTAACCTTCAAAAATGTTCATCAAAGAGGTACCTTTTTCAACAAACAAGACAGGTTCAGGTTTCTTTAGGAGCAAGTTATCTTACCATGGCTCCTGGTTTCACACTATAGGAGTAGCACCTTGAACTGCAAGCACTAGCATACTCTACGATGTCATTCTCCTCTCCATCATCAACTTTAGCAAACCTCGGTATTGTTGATCTAATATTCTCACCTGGCCATGCATACTCAGCATAGGCCTCATAATCAGTATAAGCCATTAAATCTTTCCATGGATAATACATTTCACTTCCACCGTTGCAAACCACAACATCAAATTCTTCCATGTTCACTTGGAAGTTGTTCAATGCTTCAATTGTCTCTTGAAAACTTAAACCAGTTTGCAACATCACACCAACCCTGCCTGATCTGATGCCCGGTCGTACGACTTTCATCACATTTATGACAACTGCCTGAAAAGCCTCCTCGGCTATATTTCCATCACTATCATAACAATCAGCAGCTACCATAACTAGCCTTTGCCTCCTACCAGGAAAGTAACAATTGGCATTAGAATTGCCAGTGGAAGAGACCCTGCACATGATTGCTTCAATAATTTGCTTCTGCCTTGCTACAGGGTCCATCTCTCCATTCAGCTTGGAGTCTCCTTCAGTGGAGAATCTAAAAGAAATGTCTTATACATCTCTCAATGAGTCACTTATTCATTCTTCAGCAATTGGTGTAATTTCCAAGTGGGATGTGGAGCGAGAGTTCCTGCCATACTCAACATGGGAGAGGTAGTTGCGGCAATGTTCAGGCCAAGAAAACCGATGGATGCTTTTTAGGCCATTTTTGCGGCATTCTAGCCAAAGATTTTTGTCTGCAACAAGCTTTAACAGTGCTTCTTCTATCGATTTGTGGTCGTGTGGATCAATCAAGAGTCCATTGTTGAGTGCTTGCAATCATTAGATGCAACACATGGTAGTAAACAAGTATGATTAAATTAAATAGGAGGTTGCTAAAGTGTTGTTAATGATAACCTTGACTATGAATTGACTAATTGTCTGTAAATATGAAATATGCAGTAAGTGAAATGTAAAAATATCACAAAAAGGATTTATAGTATACCTTCAGAATATCCACTGGCCCTCCATTTTTTGTTGCAACAACAGGTAAACCATAAGCTACAGCCTGTAGCGTGGGAGGAACAAGGAAGGTCATGTAATTTTCATATTTTTCACATAATTGACTTCTGTAAATCATAATTCATAAGTTGATTGCCACTGAGCCTATTATCTACCTGAAATAATAACAGCTTGAGGTTTAGTGGTTACCTCGATCAGTGTGAGACCAAATGGTTCCATCAGGGTTGGGTTGATAAAACTCCCTTCAAGAGATAAAAACACCATGTGTTACTGTTAGCAAATATAATATTCAAAAAAGAAAAGGCAGTTACAGTCAGCTAAACTATTGAGACAATAATTAATACTTGTAGATTTGATTATTTAATAAATGAGTTTAATAGGATTGAGAACTAAGCTCCACCTATTTTGCATTGAAGTTTTTATACTACCATCAATGTAATATTAGCCTAGTTTCTTTGCTTTGTCTATCAAGTTGAAAGATAGTATTTATCATTTAATGACTTTGTACAAAGAATAGACTAGATTTCACATCTTATCAAAGTCAATACAAAATCAGGCGTTATCAATTTTTCTTCAAAGAATGCACTTTAGTCTTTACAGCCAGACGATATATTTCTAGAACTTCAGATTGCTTATGATGCTTGGGATAAGCCACTTAACCATACAAATCATACTTGTCAATGAGTTTGAGCACCATGGTAAGAACAACAGAGCTGTTGTTAGACATTTCTTCAATGTCATCTCTGTTGCCAAGTATGAGGGTCTGTTATAAAAGCAGAAATATATTGCTTGATCACAAGCTGATAATCATATGATATGGCAAATCTGCATGTTTTCAAAATATAAATGGAAAATTCACCGAGTTAGCTAGTTTTCTTAGGGTCTGGCATTCCCCAAAAGCCTTGAGCAAATTCATGACATTTTTCTTCGGGTCAGGATAGGACAGGGCTAGTATTGTTGGTTTGTGAGGATTTGTGAAAAATCTCATTATCTGCATGGGCACATCATAACTCATCTTGAGATACAGGTATAAATATTTAAGGAGAAAAGGTTATAATTCTTTATACATTAAATAATCCCTCAATTTTTTTATTCTCAAAAGCATTGATCACAATATTTACAAGTACAACCAATCTAAAACTCAATATATTGAAGTAATAATAAAAAAACAAAAAAAAGTTCATGCTGAAGTTTTTTTTTAATATTAGCTAGAATTTTTTCATTGGTTCTGCTTTATAAGCAATGTGCTCATGCAATGCAAGAATTGCTCTAGTGAAAAGATGGTAGTTGTAGGGAAGATTTTAAGACCTCAGACCAAATTGGAGGCAAGTTCCTTTTGCTTTGAGCTCTGTCAGATCCAATGAGTGTGAGTTGAGGTCCCCCTCACCTTCCACCGAGTCTTGTGTTGTGGCATAGCTGAAGTCCATGCCTGGAGGAATTACCTGATGACAAGATTCAGCAGGACACACACTTAAGCATATGTGAACATTGTTTGAAAAGAAGATAGTGACATTTGTGCATACCACCATCCTTGACATGTGTCTTCCAAGGCAACTCACTCTGCGTCTTCTCCTGACCCTAAGCTTCCTCTCCAACTTGAGATCAAACCCATCATACAGTCCCCATTGCTCTTCAATCTCTTGCCTTGTGCTAGTGACAACCATTTCAGTAGCATCCACACCTAACTCCTCAGCCTCAATCCTCCTCATGATCTTGTAGGTTGCATTTATGGCCTCCCTAGAGAGCCTCCCTTGCATCAACAATTGCTCAAACTTGTTCCGGCCTAACGAGTGGCCTGAGAGCACCATAGGCACATTTAATGCACCTGATAAGTGTGCTGCTACCTCCCCAGCATCAGCATAGTGACCAGGGATAACATAAGGCCATGTTGGCTTCCCACCATTCACTTGCTCCCCTAAAACTCTTGCCATGTTAACAATGTGACTTAGAGCCATCCACAAATTCAGGCAAGTGAGGCCAAAGTGATTCTTTTGGTATGTACCTGCAAAAATCAAATGTGTTGTACTAATCAAGATCCATTTTATGACCATACCCCGAATGGAAACTCACGCGTGGTAATTACTTATCACGATGTCCACATGGAAGACGAATGATGTATGCTTCCCCACAGTCACTGCCATCAGAGGGGCATGACAACATCTCAATAGGCTCTCCATAGCCAGAGTCCACTTCTACTGGTGAAGCTATTTGTCTAGTCAATAGATCAACACGGTAAATTCCTTTTGTGTTGGCTAGAGCACGAGCAAGTTTCACTACATATTTCACCTGAAATTAATTGATCAGTCATGGCCGCTGAGGACATAATTCTCCTGTCACAATTTGCCAATATGTGTCTAGAGAAAAAAAAAAGCAGGAAACGCTTTATTATGCTTAAGTTTGGTTCTTAACAAGGCATAATGTTATAGGACAAAAAGAAATGCTATTGGTAACACAGTCTTTTTAGCATGTTCTTTTTTTTTTTGCTACATCATCACAGGTTTTTTATTATTATTGGTTAAAGTTTATTAAAAATCATCAAAGTTTGTATGTATCATTTTGTATTTAATGAATTTCACTCATAATTTTGTACTAGTTTATACTTATCAATAAATTTTAATCCATAAAAAAAATATATTAGAAGAAGTGTGTTACTCAGGGTGTTGCTAGCCCTCCTGGATAATTTGTTGTACCCAAAATGAAAATTGACCCATGAAATACAAATATAGTAGCAAAACAAATAGGTACTTGACCACCAGTATCAGAATCTCTCCCAAGTTCCACATTTTCTCCTCGTACCAAACCATGAATACTACAGTGATAACATTAAAACTGTAAAAATAATAGGCAAAATTGCACTTTTGGTCCCCCAATTTTACCCCAGTTTCGGATTTGGTCCCCCTATAATTTTATTCACAAAGTTGGTCCCCCATTTTTGTAAATCGCTGCAATGTTGGTCCGGGGCGTCCCAATTGAACGTTGACCGTTAGCCTCAATTAGCCTCGGATGTTGATTGCCACGTGTCAACGTCTGATTGGTTTGATGGAAAGGCTTGGTTTTTTTTACCCTGTTGTGATGTGGTAAAAATTTGGTGACGTTGAGGATTTAACCTAGCCCTAAATGAAAACCCTAAAACATGAGTTATATGCAATCCCTAACCCTAAATTTGATTTGTGCTTCATCGTGTTCGTATGGGTTATGGTTCAGCGACGTTGTTGGTGTGGAGGTTCGTTTTCTTCTTCGTGGGTGCGTCGTAGGCGTGGTTGGGTCATCGGCGTGGGTGGGTCGTTGGCGTCACTGCGTCGCTACGTAGTGGTTAACATTCAAGATTTTGTTATCCTCCGTAAACGGCGCCATGGAGAGGAGTTCATCATCGTACACCTTCGAGGCCCGAAGTCGCGTGTTGTGCCTCTATAACATAGAGGCTCCACTGGTGACATCGTGGACCGAGGATAATCCAGGAAGGCGTTTCTATTGATGTGGTCTATACAAGGTAAGGAAAAATAATTTCGTAAGGGGTTTGTTATAGGTTATTTGTTGATTCTTTTTGGATATTTTCGGCATGTAGATTACAAGTAGGAAAGGGTGTAATTATTTTAAGTGGCACAATCCAGTTGCCAACAGTCGTTAGAAGAAAATCGTGGTGGCATCGATGAAGAAAGTTGATGAATTGGAGTTGAGGGAAAAAGATTTGCAAAGCAGGATCAAGGACATGAAGAGGAAGGAAAATTTTTTAGGGATTCTTTTGGTTGTGTGTTGGGTCTATCTTTGCTTGTTAGTATGTGTATTATGTATCCGAGGTCTGTAATTTGGTGTTGGTGGTATGCAAGTCAATAAGTTGTTGTCATTTTGTAATTAGTTAGGAAGAAAGTGATGTTGATGAATTGGTATGTAATGAAATAATATTTATAAAATAATATATTCCTCAATGTACAATTGTGGAATATGCCTAAGTTTGTTGAATTGTGGAATTGTTGAATTGGTATGTTAGTAATTTGGCTGTGTTTTGAGAATTTAAGCTTGTGAATGTAATCAAATAAAGTATTGTGACTTGAATTTGAGTCATTTTGTTAAAAGGTACAGTGTTAAGGTTGTAGAGTGTTTTGTGTATCCTTAATTGCACCTAAATTAATGACACAATAAATGACAATCAACACCAACAAAGTAAAAACCAATTTGAAAATAGCTTAAATATAATAAAGGCAAATATTCTTCAGTAGCAACTCAAAGTAGTTGTTCCTGAATTGCAAGTTCAGGGCCTAATGAAGGTGATCATATAATACAACTGTAAACTTGCTTTCTGCCAAAATTCTAACAACACAAACTACCTAAATTCAACAAGGCATCCATAAAGTCACCATATTTGCAAAAAACAAGGCAGATTTAACATTGCAATAAAACATTCTTCATATTGTGGTTGCTTAGTTACAGCAACTGGTAACAAGTTAAAGAGTGCATTACAAAGCCTCTGAATTAAACATTCAGACAGAACTAGGTTCCTAAATTAATTACACCCAAAAAACAAGGCAGGTAAAACATTGTTGTGCCAAATATGTCCTTGGCTGGTCCCTTAGCTGATTCGTGATTGTTGTGTTTCGCTGGTGCTGTCACCTCGTTGATGTCCTGTAGATGGGGTTTGACTTATGCTTGGACCAATGTTTTGTTTCTTTGTTGCAACAGGGGTGGGACATGATGATTGTCTCTTCAAGTTCTGTCAAAATGTATAACCAAAATCATAAGAATGGTGAATGTAATTAGAATCTGTGATAAATGATATTTACAACACTTATGCAACTGAAAAGTACCTTATTTCCCCCTTTTGGAATGGTCCTATCTACAAATGTCTTTCCTTTACATGTCCTTCTATTGTGTCCAATTGCCTTACAATTTTTACACACTACTGATCTTAACTGTCTTAGCAGGTAGAGCTTTTTGGTAGACTCATCATTTTTCTTGTTCCTTGCTTTCTTTGGTCTTCCAGGAGCTCTCCTCATGACAGGTGGAAGCATCACTGGTGTCTGCAGAGGAGGCCATAAGTTGGGTCCATTGCATGGGTACACAATAAATGAATATGTGGTGAGCATAGTAGACTTCCTACCAAATGCAACAAGTACACATATTCAAATTAAAAAACCATGGTAAAAAAATAATAACATCACTGCAAGAAATTACATAAAACAACACCTGTAATAAGAGTTGACACTGAGTTCTGGTTCAACACCATTGATCCACATGCATGCTATGGAATGAGTGCATGGAATTCCAGTTAACTCCCACTTTCTACAAGAACATGTCTGTTGTTTAAGATTGACAACATATTTTTCCATGCCCTTTGACACCTTAAACAAAGACAGATCAACATCACCACACTATTGAGCCCGCCATGGTTCACATGCTTTTTTATTCTTTTCCATGATTTGCTGAATTTTAGGACAGATTGACCCCTCATACCTCATTAGGGTAGTCCTCAACTTCACAATTCTAGAACTTATGTAAAATCGAATTCCCTCCAATAGTGTAATAATTGGCTTATGTCTGTACTCCATTTTTACATTATTGAATGCCTCACACATGTTATTTACTTGAAAATCACACTTTGTGTTTACCTTAAAAGCAGACCTTGTCCAACAAGCAGGGTTTAACTTTTGCAAATCATTCCAAGCTTCTTCATCATAATTTTTAATCTGCAACATGGCTTTTTCCCAGTCAGGGGTAGTTGTTGCTCGAGCTGCCATCCACATCAACTCTTTCATGTGTGCTCCCGGATACTTCTTCTTCTAGTTACCATACAAATGTTTGACACACAGGCGATGTTCTACGTTTTCACCAAGCTCTTTGATTACCTCAACCAAACCCTGCAAAAAACAATGGACCAATTAAATGAAAGCCATAGTTGATATTAGTTCCAATTAAATATTTACCTTCTGCTGGTCAGAAATGAAAGCCCAAGATCCCTCTTGCATACCATCTAGGTCATCTATCAACAGATCAATAAACCACTTCCAAGATGAATAATTTTCAAATTCCACTATACCATAGGCAATAGGAAACATTTGATTGTTTCCATCTTTACCTACTGCAGTCAACAATTGCCCACCAAATTCTCCTTTTAGAAAGCAACCATCCAATCCTATCAACGACCTGCAAGTTGTTACAAATGCACTCTTACAAGCCTCCAGACATACATAAATACGTTCAAAAACTGGACCATGCGGACTTAAATCACACTTGATCTTCACAGTGTTGTTCTTGTTTTTATCTAGTAGCTCTGCAACATAACTTCTTAAATGTTTATATTGATCTCTGGTTGCACCTTCAATTTTTTCCATTGCTTTAACCTTTGCTCTGTATGCCTGATCCATATTCAATCTGAATCCCCACTTTTATAAAGCAAAAGCAACTAATGCTTTTAGCCTCATGTCGGGACTATGCATTAATAATGACATCAACCTTTTTGAAACCCACTCAGGTGTAGCTTGACTGTTTCTGACAGTTCTAAAGCAACAATGCTCATTTTGGAATGAGAGTACCTGTCAATAAGTGGCTTGCATAGACTTGCTCACCCGTAAGTAGAAGGGACAATCCTTTTGTTTACAGATTACAGTCACTCTCCTTTTGTCATTTTTTTAAATCTTTAAATTCTTCTTAGACATAACAGCAAAGGTCTTCACAGCCTCTAGAATTTGTTTCTTACCACTGAATTGCAGCCCAACTTCAAACTTCACATCTTCATCATTTTCAGTCACCTTAAAATGAGGATATCTAACTTTTGGGGGACCTTCATCTTCACTTCCAACTGGAGTATCCAACTCATCAGAATTTTCAGTTTCATAAGCCAAATCAGAATTTATTGGGTCCAGCTTAGTAGGATCAAAATTGCCCTTAATACTTTGACTAAATGTTTCAGACTCCAACCATGTTGTCCATTCAGAGTTTTATTCAAAATCACTAACTGAATCTTCACTACAGTCACTAGAATCATCATCATCATC